>NW_025534453.1:0-199292 GCF_020615455.1 Coregonus clupeaformis
GTCCAGGTGCAAGGAGTGCCCGTCACCATCACCAACGCAGGAGGTATGCATGTATGTGTGTGTATATGTGTATGTACTGTGTGTTCGTGAAAAAATATAGAAAGTGGTAGTCCGTATCCAAATCCACAAGTGCATATCCATATCCTCTCTATTTCCATACTGTGTTTCTTTTAAAACAATATGCATTCCAATTTACTTTTAGCAAGCTAATGGAGGCCTGCATGTGTGTGTCAGTGGTCATGTGGTAGTATGTATGTGTGGATTGGGGTGTGCATGTTGGTGTAAAGGATTTGTATATATGTGTACTATATGTATGTATATATAAACAGGTGCAGCTCAATAAATTAGAATATTGTGAAAAAGTTCAATATTGTAGACTCAAGGTGTCACACTCTAATCAGCTAAATAACTCAAAACACCTGCAAAGGTTTCCTGAGCCTTTAAATGGTCTCTCAGTCCAGTTCAGTAGGCTTCACAATCATGGGGAAGACTGCTGACTTGACAGTTGTGCAGAAGACAGTCATCAACACCCTCCACAGGGAGGGAAAGCCTCAAAAGATCATTGCTAAAGAAGCTGGCTGTTCACAGAGTGCTGTATCCAAGCATATTCATGGAAAGTCGAGTGGAAGGAAGAAGTGTGGTAGGAAAAGGTGCACAAGCAACAGGGATAACCGGAGCCTTGAGAGGATTGTCAAGCAAAGGCCATTCAAAAATGTGGGGGAGCTTCACAAGGAGTGGACTGAGGCAGGAGTCAGTGCATCAAGAGCCACCACGCACAGACGTATCCAGGAAATGGGCTACAACTGTCGCATTCCTCGTGTCTAGCCACTCCTGAACCAGAGGCAACGTCAGAAGCGTCTTACCTGGGCTAAGGAGAAAAATAACTGGTCTGTCGCTCAGTGGTCCAAAGTCCTCTTTTCAGATGAAAGTACATTTTGCATTTCATTTGGCAATCAAGGTCTCAGAGTCTGGAGGAAGAGTGGAGAGGCACAGAATCCAAGTTGCTTGAAGTCCAGTGTGAAGTTTCCACAGTCAGTGATGATTTGGGGAGCCATGTCATCTTCTGGTGTTGGTCAACTGTGTTTCATCAAGTCCAAAGTCAACTCAGCCGTCTACCAGGAAATGTTAGAGCACTTCATGCTTCCTTCTGCTGACAAGCTTTATGGAGATGCTGATTTCATTTTCCAGCAGGACTTGGCACCTGCCCACACTGCCAAAGGTACCAATACCTGGTTCAATGACCATGGGATTACTGTGCTTGATTGGCCAGCAAACTCGCCTGATCTGAACCCCATAGAGAATTTATGGGGTATTGTCAAGAGGAAGATGAGAGACACGAGACCCAACAATGCAGACGAGCTGAAGGCCGCTATCGAAGCAACCTGGGCTTCCATAACACCTCAGCAGTGCCACAGGCTGATCGACTTCATGCCACGCTGCATAGATGCAGTGATTCATGCAAAAGGAGCCCCAACCAAGTACTGACTGCATGTACAAGAACATACTTTTCAGAAGGCTGACATGTCTGTATTACATTTCTTTTTTTCACTGGTCTTATGTCATATTCTAATTTTCTGAGATACTGAATTTGTGGTTTTCATGAGCTGTAAGCCGTAATCATCAAGATTAAAACAAATACAGGCTTGAACTATTTCACTTTTTGTGTAATTAATCCACGATATGAGTTTCACTTTGTCAATTGAATTATTGAAATTACTTAACTTTTCCACAATATTCTAATTTAGTGAGCTGCACCTGTGTGTGTGTGTGTGTGTGTGTGTGTGTGTGTGTGTGTGTGTTCAATATGTTCAAGTACAGTATATGTTAAAGTTTCTCTACTGTTCTTTCAGGCCAGCAGCACCTGACAGTGCAGACGGTACAGGGCGGGACCCTCCAGCTGGGCGGGGTGACCTCCCAGGGCCACCAGGTGCAGATGGAGCAGACTCTGGGTCTGGAGCTGCAGGGCCAGCCTGGGGAGAAGAAGCGCCGCATGGCCTGCACCTGCCCCAACTGTAAGGACTCAGAGAAGAGGCAAGTGGCTCTTACTAGCAAACTAGAGCCAGGCCTGAGCACCTGGTGGAAAAAAGCATGATACACAGTATAAACCCATATTTTGTTTTACCAATATAGAACGTTTTGGTTGATGCAAACTGATACATGTATGGGAAAAGTGTACCCTCTTGTGAGATTGGGGCAGGGAAACAACCACGATTGCAAACAACTACTTTCCATCCTCCTGCTATTAATATCTGTGCTCGTCAAACATCTCATTCCAAAATCATGGGCATTAATTTGGAGTTAGTCCCTCCCTTTTCTGATATAACAGCCTCCGCTCTTCTCGGAATGCTTTCCACTAGATGTTGGAACATTGCTGCTGGGACTTGCTTCCATTCAGCCACGAGCATTAGTTAGGTCGGGCACTGATGTTGGGCGATTAGGCCTGGCTCGCAGTCGGCATTCCAATTAATCCCAAAGGTGTTCGATGGGGTTGAGGTCAGGGCTCTGTGCAGTCCAGTTCTTCCACACCGATCTCGACAAACTATTTCTGTATGGACCTCGCTTTGTGCACGGGGGCATTGTCATGCTGAAACAGGAAAGGTCCTTCCTCAAACTGTTGCCTCAAAGTTGGAAGCACAGAATCGTCTAGAATGTCATTGTATGCTGTAGCGTTAAGATTTCCCTTCACTGGAACTAAGGGGCCTAACCCGAACCATGAAAAACAGCCCCAGACCATTATTCCTCTTCCACCAAACTTTACAGTTGGCACTATGTACTGGGGCAGGTAGCGTTCTCCTGGCATCCACCAAACCCAGATTAGTCTGTTGGACTGCCAGATGGTGAAGCATGATTTATCACTCCAGAGAACGTGTTTCCACTGCTCCAGAGTCCAATGGCAGCGAGCTTTACACCACTCCAGCCGACACTTGGCATTGCGCATGGTGATCTTAGGCTTGTGTGTGGTTGCTCGGCCATGTAAACCCATTTCATGAAGCTCCCGACGAACAGTTCTTGTGCTGACGTTGCTTCCAGGGGCAGTTTGGAACTCGGTAGTGAGTGTGGCAACCGAAGACAGATGATTTTTATGCGCTTCAGCATTCGGCGGTCCCGTTCTGTGAGCTTGTGTGGCCTACCACTTTGCAGCTGAGCCGTTGTTGCTCCTAGACGTTTGCACTTCACAATAACATCACTTACAGTTGACCGGGGCAGCTCTAGCAGGGCAGAAATTTGACGAACTGACTTGTTGGAAAGGTGGCATCCTATGACGGTGGCACGTTGAAAGTCACTGAGCTCTTCAGTAAGGCTATTCTACTGCCAATTGTTGTCTATGGAGATTGCATGGCTGTGTGCTCGATTTTATACACCTGTCAGCAACGGGTGTAGCTGAAATAGACTAATTCACTCATTTGAAGGGGTGTCCACATACTTTTGTATATACACTGCTCAAAAAAATAAAGGGAACACTAAAATAACACTTCCTAGATCTGAATGAATGAAATAATCTTATTAAATACTTTTTTCTTTACATAGTTGAATGTGCTGACAACAAAATCACACAAAAATTATCAATGGAAATCAAATTTATCAACCCATGGAGGTCAGGATTTGGAGTCACCCTCAAAATTAAAGTGGAAAACCACACTACAGGCTGATCCAACTTTGATGTAATGTCCTTAAAACAAGTCAAAATGAGGCTCAGTAGTGTGTGTGGCCTCCACGTGCCTGTATGACCTCCCTACAACGCCTGGGCATGCTCCTGATGAGGTGGCGGATGGTCTCCTGAGGGATCTCCTCCCAGACCTGGACTAAAGCATCTGCCAACTCCTGGACAGTCTGTGGTGCAACGTGGCGTTGGTGGGTGGAGCGAGACATGATGTCCCAGATGTGCTCAATTGGATTCAGGTCTGGGGAACGGGCGGGCCAGTCCATAGCATCAATGCCTTCCTCTTGCAGGAACTGCTGACACACTCCAGCCACATGAGGTCTAGCATTGTCTTGCATTAGGAGGAACCCAGGGCCAACCGCACCAGCATATGGTCTCACAAGGGGTCTGAGGATCTCATCTCGGTACCTAATGGCAGTCAGGCTACCTCTGGCGAGCACATGGAGGCTGTGCGGCCCCCCAAAGAAATGCCACCCCACACCATGACTGACCCACCGCCAAACCGGTCATGCTTTAGGATGTTGCAGGCAGCAGAACGTTCTCCACGGTGTCTCCAGACTCTGTCACGTCTGTCACATGTGCTCAGTGTGAACCTGCTTTCATCTGTGAAGAGCACAGGGCGCCAGTGGCGAATTTGCCAATCTTTGTGTTCTCTGGCAAATGCCAAACGTCCTGCACGGTGTTGGGCTGTAAGCACAACCCCCACCTGTGGACGTCGGGCCCTCATACCACCCTCATGGAGTCTGTTTCTGACCGTTTGAGCAGACACATGCACATTTGTGGCCTGCTAGAGGTCATTTTGCAGGGCTCTGGCAGTGCTCCTCCTTGCACAAAGGCGGAGGTAGCGGTCCTGCTGCTGGGTTGTTGCCCTCCTACGGCCTCCTCCACGTCTCCTGATGTACTGGCCTGTCTCCTGGTAGCGCCTCCATGCTCTGGACACTACGCTGACAGACACAGCAAACCTTCTTGCCACAGCTCGCATTGATGTGCCATCCTGGATGAGCTGCACTACCTGAGCCACTTGTGTGGGTTGTAGACCACCTGCAGAACCACTCCTTTATTGGGGGTGTCTTGCTAATTGCCTATAATTTCCACCTGTCTATTCCATTTGCACAACAGCATGTGAAATGTATTGTCAATCAGTGTTGCTTCCTAAGTGGACAGTTTGATTTCACAGAAGTGTGATTGACTTGGAGTTACATTGTGTTGTTTAAGTGTTCCCTTAATTTTTTTGAGCAGTGTATATTGTTGTTAAGTTTATGTTTTCTGTGTTGTGCAGGCCCGGCGAGGTGGGGAAGAGGAAGCACATCTGTCACATCCCGGGCTGCGAGAAGACGTTCCGGAAAACGTCCCTCCTCCGGGCCCACGTGCGCCTGCACACCGGCGAGCGGCCCTTCGTCTGCAACTGGGTCTTCTGTGGCAAACGCTTCACGCGCAGTGACGAGCTGCAGCGGCACGCCAGGACACATACAGGTCCGTCCCCCCTCAGGAGACACACTGATACACACTGTAGGATGAATGTAGGTCAGTCTGCAACACACAGTGGGTCATGTTCAGTAAGGAACACCGTAGCAAATCATTTTGCAATGGATAGTGACAATCGTGGTTTTTTTTTTGTTAAAAAAAAAAAAGTGTAATTTAGCAGACGCTCTTATCCAGAGCGACTTACAGGTGCAATTAGGGTTAAGTGCCTTGCTCAAGGGCACCAACACAATTTTCACCTAGTCGGCTCGGGGATAAGAACCAGTGAACTTTCGGTTACTGGCACAACGCTCTTAACCACAAAGCTACCTGCCGCCTGTGTTCTTATTGGACCAGTTCAGATAGTACCTCCCCTGTTTTCAAAATGTTTTCCACCTACTGAACACAACCCAGGACACACACACAGGAGGTACGTACACAGCAAGGTTAGCACAAGTCAGTCGACAGTGCGCCATATGCCAACTCATGCCGATACACCATTGTGTTCACCACGTCAGGACTCACGGAGACTATGCACATGTTAGTTTTGCAGAATTTGCCAGGACTCAGGCAGACACTCAGATCTGCAGCAGAGAAGAATGGTATTGCTCTGTCATAGTTTTGTGTTGTGCAGGAAAATTAAACCACTCATTTATTCTGTCTTCTCCTTGCAGGAGACAAGCGCTTCGAGTGCAACCAGTGTCAGAAACGGTTCATGAGGAGCGACCACCTCACGAAGCATTACAAAACACACATGAACACCAAGAACTTGTGAGTTGTGCTGTATACCGACTGTATACATAGACATGTCCTGATGAACTAAACCCCATAGAGGGCCGCAGGAGAGGATACCAAGAAGGTAGTCCCATGATGGGTGAACCCAAAGCCCTGTTTTCTTCACTCCCCCTCAGAGGCTTCGTAGCCTGGTGTACATACCAATCCTCCCCCCACGGACTCAACTGTTCCAGTCAATTTATTATTGATAACAATATATATAATTACGGACGGCAGGCTTACCTACGTAGGCAGAATGCGTAGAACAGCGATAGGCGGTCCCCCAGAGAGACAGACTAGCGTGGATGCTGTGTTCTGATGACCTCAAGCTCTGAGTACCAAACACAAATCCAGTCATGCTGAATAAGGAATGAGAGCAAAACGGGTAGATTTAGTCTACCAAAGTACCTGAGCCCAAAGGAGATTCCAGCCACTCTTGCCCCTCCTTGTTTTTCCATGTTTTATTCTTTTCAATATTAATAACAAATATTGTTGTTGAAGCTCCAGAATAAGGTTTTTCCAAAGTTGATCCTCAAGCCCCATGAGTATCCAAGGTTATTTTTTCAGTCAAACAAATCCTATTCTGTAAATTGCACTACACGCATATCCTTTTACATGGTTTGAACAGTATTTATAATTATATTCTTGTTCAATATCATTGATCTTTCAACAAATACATTATTTGGTTGGAATGAACCTGCATACCTATGAGGCCTTGGTGACCACTTTGAAACCTTAAACAGTTCCAGACTCAGAAAACCGAAGTTGGCAAAAGATTTTGTGTATAAAGTGTATATGCGGACAAACATACATCCACACATACATGGGCAAATATAGATATTTATGATGTTCAGACGTAATACCCTTTTTCGGTAATACCCTTTGTAAATCAAAGATGAAAATGTAATTTAGGTTTTGGCATTTCTTGTTTTTGTGAAGTTACAAATTATTTTGAATACAGACTCCCTCCTAATGAGTTTAAATGTAGTACATTGCTATGTGTATATCATTATGATATTAACTAAATATGTTCCAAATATTGGTCTGGCGTGACAATCATGTCATAAGATGCAGCAAAAAATCTACATCGAATGTTTTCTCGGGCCTGTCACCAGTTATTAGATTACATTAGAAGTCATAACTTGTTAATTATGATCTACATTAAGATCCGTTTGAGGCAGATATGTTTGATTTAAAAAATTGACAAGCTATCTAATATTATTTATCTGAAGTTTCTGGTGTTTCAATTCCTTTAACACTCAAGGAAGAACACCAGCGCTAAACCTTTACTCATAGTATTACAGTATGTTCTGGTCAATGAATACATATTGACTGTTTATGTAGCTAACAGCATACATTTTAATATTTTTCTTTAAAATAGAAAGATTTATTAAATGTCCCCCAACAACAAATGATCCTCATCTATTCTAAAATGAGATCAACATTTAATTGAATAGCCAACAGGAAAATTGCATCTGGCATGTTGGGAGGCCTAAACTGGGCCTTGGGAAGGAAATAATTCCTGCTCATATTTATGTTTGTATTGTATGTCCTGAATGTGTGTATATACAATGTGTCTGGATAAAAAGTTACATTGCCTTGTATTTTGGCCGGCCTGGCCAGAGCTGAAGGAAGTGGACTCTGTACAGTGTGAAAGGAAAATGTGTAATGTGACATTGTATAGCTTCATTCCTGCTTTATACACCAATACTTCTAGATTATCCCTTTTCTATTGAATTTAAAGTTGCCTTAGACAGCTGCACCCAGTATTTAAGAGATTTCTGTCTAATTTCCAGGGAACGGCATTTGTAGAATTCCTTTTATTTTTGTCTAACTTATGTTCCATAATGCCAATGTGTATGTGCACTGACTTGAGCCCAGGTTGAAAATGTGTGATTTTTAAGTAATGATCAGCGGACAAGTTATTTTACCTAAACTGAAAAGGTCCTAATGTTGGTCTCAGTGAACCAGGTGCTTTCCCCGTCTCAACCTGATCTATTACAGTAATCGATACAGACCCTGTGTGTGTCTGAAATGGCACCCTATATTGTGCACTACTTTTAACCACAGCTCTATGGTCTCTGGTCAAAATTAGTGCACTATATAGGGAATAGGGTGCCATTTCAGACTCTTTGTTTAACAGGAGTCCTCAGAGATCCAGCTATCTATCGCCCATCTTTTATAACTTGTATTAAGGCGCTTACTACAGGTGCTTGCTCCTTTTTTACAGTCACCCACCCCCTCAATAAAGCATTCAAACTGTATTCTGTGTTGTCCTTCTTCATCCAGGTCCCATAAGCCTTCACAAGAGATTTCCCTCACTGAGAACCATAGGAAGAATTTAGAAAAAGGTGTTGGTGTATAAGTATTTACCTGGCTGTCATTCGTTTTACATAGGGCGGCAGGTAGCCTAGAGCGTTGGGCCAGTAATTGAAAGGTTGCTGGTTTGAATCCCCGAGCTGACAAGGTGAAAGAAATCTGATGTGCCCTTGAGCAAGGCACTTAGCCCTAATTGCTCCTGTAAGAGTGTCTGCTAAATCAGGGTTTCCCAAACTCGGTCCTGGGGCCCCGCCCTGAGTGCACATTTTGTTTTTTGCCCTAGGATTTACACAGTTGATTCAAATATCCAACTCCTCAAGCTTTGATTGTTTGAATCAGCTGTGTAGTGCTAGGGCAAAAACCAAAATGTGTGGTAAATTACAAATGTAAATGTAATGGCTATTGAGGAAACAAGAATTTATTGAAAATATTGTATTTTCAGAAAACTAAAGGATTGAGTGATTACAAGTTATAGGGTCTCAGTGCTGTATCCTCTTCATTGATGTCTGGACAGTTAACTTCAGAAATAAATGTGTGTTTGCTACATGTTTCTTTAGTGTTAAAGCAAACTTAAGTCGATTTCAGATCGATTGTCTACTGGGCCAAGTTAAAATCCACTTTCATGTAAAAAAAAAAAAAATCATGACCAACATGCTTTTAGGGAAAGAGGATCAAATTCCATGACGCCCAGTTTAGAAAATTAACCCGACTTCCTAAAATGTAGTAAAATAATAATCTCGCTCGGGTTGGACTATTCAGACCTTACTCTCTGAGGTCAAATGTCAGTCAGTGGGCCTCGAGGTAGAAGTCTCCGCCCTTAACCACAGATCTAGGATCAGATTACCCTACACCAAATCCTAACCTTAACGATCATGGGGATGAAGAAAAAAAAATCTGACCCTGGACCAGTAATTATTATAGGGCCAAATTCTACCACCTCCATTGGACGGGTGGTTGGTTGGTCCACCGAGTCCGACCACCACTGGCCTCCTGTGGGGAAACAGAGAGAGAGATCCCCATTGTCATTAGTCCTCTGATGGCGTCTCCTCTCATTCTCCCCTCCCACCAACCAGCTTGCAGAAAACTGAGTCGTCTCTTTGGCACAGATCAGCAGGGGTGTCAAACTCCACCACCTTCCCAGAATGCATCACCAGCACCCTGTCTGAGTCCATGATGGTGTTCATCCTGTTGACAGAGAGAGAAAATCAAGGTGTCACTTTATTCAACTGTGACATCAAATTATGTTATAAATGTACCATGAAAACGTAAGTTATGTATAATTCGGTATAAATGTCTACTATAGCACTTAAGATCGTTATGTAAAGTTGTGTTCACTGAATAATTTACCTATGGGCAATGGTGAGGACGGTCTTGCCTTGAAACTTCTCTCTGATTGTCTGTTGTAGCAGCTTGTCAGTCTTTTGGTCAACACTGGCTGTGGCTTCGTCAATACACAGAATCTATAGAGAGGAAACAATGGTTGAGAAATAAAGCCATGTTAGTAATTGATATGGATGGTTGAATTCAAAGCCATGTTAGTAATTGATATGGATGGTTGAATTCAAAGCCATGTTAGTAATTGATATGGATGGTTGAATTCAAAGCCATGTTAGTAATTGATATGGATGGTTGAATTCAAAGCCATGTTACAAAGCCATGTTAGTAATTGATATGGATGGTTGAATTCAAAGCCATGTTAGTAATTTGGATGGATGAATTCAAAGCATGTTAGTAATTCATATGGATGGATGAATTCAAAGCCATGTTAGTAATTGATACGGATGGATGGTGCGGGCTGGTTCTTACATTAGCTTCAGTCAGCAGAGCCCTGGCCAGACACAGCAGCTGTCTCTGTCCCAGAGAGAAACATTTGCCCCTCTCTCCAACCTCAGCATCAAGACCACCTAAGATACACACAAAGGTTAGTGAGGTCACCTGACCAAACTCTTACAGACACAAACTAATTACTACCCTTCACTCTCTTCCTTTCTCACTCTCCTTTACTTCCTTGTTCCTTCACTCTCACTTCGTTTGATATCAGGGGGGAAAGTAGATTTCATTTCTTACCGGTACGGGACATACTATGTAATCTAGGGCTGTGGCGGTCATTACATTTTGTCAGCCGGTGATTGTCAAGCAAATAACTGCCGGTCTCATAGTAATTGACCATTAATGAACATAAACACATTTAGCATCTCCTGGCTTCCACGCATAGCCTACAAGCCAATGATGCAGACCTTAGGAACATCTACATTTAAAAAAGTCGAATAAATCTATGTAATATAGCCTACACCATCACAATAAATCCATTATTTATTTTAGACATGTCTAAAGAAACATGATATGAAGAAAATGTAGTCTATTTCAGAAGAACAGAATAGCATACTCTGAGTTGTCCATATGTTAGGCCCTGATCAGGCTATACCATATGGCTGTGGGCTACACTAGCTCAATTAGCAGACAAGATTATCTTAGAATTCCATGGCATTATTTTATAATATGAAGAATACAATTGAACATAGATGAATAAAATAGAAAGGATGTTTTCTCCAAAGGATTTCTGAGGGAGTGCGCACATGGGGCTATTCTGTATTGAGGGGTTAACAAAGAAACAGAAAGCTTTAGTTGTGATACAAACGTTTGGCTATATGTTTCGATTTTTAATACATTCTAAGGCTGCAAGATGTAACTAATGATGATTTGAAAAAAGTTGCATGAAAGTCATGAGCTCTGCTTTGTTTCTTGCACAGGCTGCACACACTTCATCAGTCTCTCATTCACAATTTGACAAGCACTTGATAATGCCTCAAATTTCCCGGCAGCATCCCCCTAGTGTGGCTGTAATGCCCTCTTAACAAAACAATGCCTTTTACAGCCAGTGGCTGAATATGTGCATTTGGAAAGTATTCAGACCCCTTCACTTTTTCCACATTTTGTTATGTTAGAGCCTTATTCTAAAATGGATTAAATTGATTTTGTTCCTCATCAATCTACACACAATACCCCATAATGACAAAGTGAAAACAGGTTTTTAGCAAATGTATTAAAAATAAAAAACCTTTTAAAAGCAACGAGGCTGATGCAACAGATCAGAACATTTAGCTTAAAATTTTAATAAACTATTAGGCTATTTCTTCACATTATAATCGCAGCAATGTGCACACGGCAGTAGGCTATACGCGTGAATGTTCCAAAATGCAAACACCATTCTCAAAAGTGATCATAAATGCGATTATGCATGTATTTCTTTATTATAAAGGTGCATTTTTATGGTGAAAATTATCTTCCCCAAACTTGAAACTCCCGCGCCGCCTATGTATGCATGTTAGGCTCTACACCGGTTGTAAAGTGGATTCATGTGCTTAATTTTAAGAAGTTATTTGGCCACTTTAGTTGTGATACAAACTTTATCAAAACATATACAGTGAGGGAAAAAAAGTATTTGATCCCCTGCTGATTTTGTATGTTTGCCCACTGACAAAGAAATGATCAGTCTATAATTTTAATGGTATGTTTATTTGAACAGTGAGAGACAGAATAACAACAAAAAAATCCAGAAAAACGCATGTAAAAAATGTTATAAATTGATTTGCATTTTAATGAGGGAAATAAGTATTTGACCCCCTCTCAATCAGAAAGATTTCTGGCTCCCAGGTGTCTTTTATACAGGTAACGAGCTGAGATTAGGAGCACACTCTTAAAGGGAGTGCTCCTAATCTCAGTTTGTTACCTGTATAAAAGACACCTGTCCACAGAAGCAATCAATCAATCAGATTCCAAACTCTCCACCATGGCCAAGACCAAAGAGCTCTCCAAGGATGTCAGGGACAAGATTGTAGACCTACACAAGGCTGGAATGGGCTACAAGACCATCGCCAAGCAGCTTGGTGAGAAGGTGACAACAGTTGGTGCGATTATTCACAAATGGAAGAAACACAAAATAACTGTCAATCTCCCTCGGCCTGGGGCTCCATGCAAGTTCTCACCTCGTGGAGTTGCAATGATCATGAGAACGTTGAGGAATCAGCCCAGAACTACATGGGAGGATCTTGTCAATGATCTCAAGGCAGCTGGGACCATAGTCACCAAGAAAACAATTGGTAACACACTACGCCGTGAAGGACTGAAATCCTGCAGCGCCCGCAAGGTCCCCCTGCTCAAGAAAGCACATATACATGCCCGTCTGAAGTTTGCCAATGAACATCTGAATGATTCAGAGGAGAACTGGGTGAAAGTGTTGTGGTCAGATGAGACCAAAATGGAGCTCTTTGGCATCAACTCAACTCGCCGTGTTTGGAGGAGGAGGAATGCTGCCTATGACCCCAAGAACACCATCCCCACCGTCAAACATGGAGGTGGAAACATTATGCTTTGGGGGTGTTTTTCTGCTAAGGGGACAGGACAACTTCACCGCATCAAAGGGATGATGGACGGGGCCATGTACCATCAAATCTTGGGTGAGAACCTCCTTCCCTCAGCCAGGGCATTGAAAATGGGTTGTGGATGGTTATTCCAGCATGACAATGACCCAAAACACACGGCCAAGGCAACAAAGGAGTGGCTCAAGAAGAAGCACATTAAGGTCCTGGAGTGGCCTAGCCAGTCTCCAGACCTTAATCCCATAGAAAATCTGTGGAGGGAGCTGAAGGTTCGAGTTGCCAAACGTCAGCCTCGAAACCTTAATGACTTGGAGAATATCTGCAAAGAGGAGTGGGACAAAATCCCTCCTGAGATGTGTGCAAACCTGGTGGCCAACTACAAGAAACGTCTGACCTCTGTGATTGCCAACAAGGGTTTTGCCACCAAATACTTATTTCCCTCATTGAAATGCAAATCAATTTCTAACATTTTTGACATGCGTTTTTCTGGATTTTTTTGTTGTTATTCTGTCTCTCACTGTTCAAATAAACCTACCATTAAAATTATAGACTGATCATTTCTTTGTCAGTGGGCAAACGTACAAAATCAGCAGGGGATCAAATACTTTTTCCCCTCACTGTAGGCCTATGTGCTAGGCTACATGAGGTGTGGGACTATGATTTGAAAAAGTAATGAATTAGGCGCTGTTTCTTGCCTTAATGCACACAAGCTGGGCATCATTCACAAGTGATAATACAGTTGAAGTCAGAAGTTTACATACACTTAGGTTGGAGTCATTAAAACTTGTTTTTCAACCACTCCACAAATGTCTTGTTAACAAACTATAGTTTGGGCAAGTCGGTTAGGACATCTACTTTGTGCAATTTTTCCAACAATTGTTTACAGACAGATTATTTCACTTATAATTCATTGTATCACAATTCCAGTGGGTCAGAAGTTTACATACACTAAGTTGACTGTCCCTTTAAACAGCTTGGAAAATTCCAGAAAATGATGACATGGCTTTAGAAGGTTCTGATAGGCTAATTGACATCATTTGAGTCAATTGGAGGTGTACCTGTGGATGTATTTCAAGGCCTACCTTCAAACTCTGTGCCGCTTTGCTTGACATCATGAGAAAGTCAAAAGAAATCAGCCAAGACCTCAGAAAAAAAATTGTAGACCTCCACAAGTCTGGTTTATCCTTGGGAGCAATTTCCAAACGCCTGAAGGTACCACGTTCAGCTGTACAAACAATAGTATGCAAGTATAAACACCATGGGACCACGCAGCCGTCATACCGCTCAGGAAGGAGACGCGTTCTGTCTCCTAGAGATGAACGTACTTTGGTGCGAAAAGTGCAAATCAATCCCAGAACAACAGCAAAGGACCTTGTGAAGATGCTGGAGGAAACAGGTACAAAACTATCTATATCCACAGTAAAACGAGTCCTATATCGACATAACCTGAAAGGCCGCTCAGCAAGGAAGAAGCCACTGCTCCAAAACCGCCATAAAAAAGCCAGAATACGGTTTGCAACTGCACATGGGGACAAAGATTGTACTTTTTGGAGAAATGTCCTCTGGTCTGATGAAACAAAAATAGAACTGTTTGGCCATAATGACCATCGTTATGTTTGGAGGAAAAAGGGGGTACCTTGCAAGCCGAAGAACACCATCCCAACCGTGAAGCACGGGGGTGGCAGCATCATGCTGTGGGGGTGCTTTGCTGCAGGAGGGACTGGTGCACTTCTCAAAATAGATGGCATCATGAGGAAGGAAAAGTATGTGGATATATTGAAGCAACATCTCAAGACATCATTCAGGAAGTTAAAGCTTGGTCGCAAATGGGTCTTCCAAATGGACAATGACCCCAAGCATACTTCCAAAGTTGTGGCAAAATGGCTTAAGGACAACAAAGTCAAGGTATTGGAGTGGCCATCACAAAGCCCTGACCTCAATCCTATAGAAAATTTGTGGGCAGAACTGAAAAAGCGTGTGCGAGCAAGGAGGCCTACAAACCTGACTCAGTTACACCAGCTCTGTCAGGAGGAATGGGCCAAAATTCACCCAACTTATTGTGGGAAGCTTGTGGAAGGCTACCCGAAACGTTTGACCCAAGTTAAACAATTTAAAGGCAAAGCTACCAAATACTAATTGAGTGTATGTAAACTTCTGACCCACTGGGAATGTGATGAAATAAATAAAAGCTTAAATAAATCACTCTCTACTATTATTCTGACATTTCACATTCTTAAAATAAAGTGGTGATCCTAACTGACCTAAGACAGGGAATTTTTACTAGGATTAATTGTCAGGAATTGTGAAAAACTGAGTTTAAATGTATTTGACTAAGGTGTATGCAATCTTCCGACTTCAACTGTATATCATTGACAAGTGATAGGCTAATATTGTCACCAATTAGACTATTCTTGATTTAATCTTGTCTTTATTTAGAAAAAAATACATGTAATCTATGCACTTAAATAGCGGATAGAGGACACATTTCCCATGGTTAATTTTAATGCCAGCCAGATAGGCTATACTTCTGTTGTAAAGCGAAGAAATGTGTTTAATATTAGGAAAGTTGAGAAATAAATATAGTAGGCCTAGCCTATAGAAAGCTGATGGGATCCTCCTCTTTTTAATAGACGCCATCAATAATATACATATAATAATATAATAATATATAATATGCCATTTAGCAGACGCTTTTATCCATGACTTACAGTCATGCGTGCATACATTTTTTTGTGTATGGGTGGTCCCGGGGATCGAACCCACTACCTTGGCGTTACAAGCGCCGTGCTCTACCAGCCGAGCTACAGAGGATCAAAACGATGTTCTCACACAATTGCAGAGCCTATAGAAATGTTGCGCAACATGAGCTCATGGGCTCTCATGAAGTGTTTGATTTGATTTTTGATTACATTTGCATTGATGTCAGAATGATTAGAGGGACAATAGAGTGCTGAGTACCAGGCAGTTAGCACGTTTGGTAGGCTACTAATGACCATCAGCAGCAGAGCTTGGAGAAGCCTAGTTACCATGACTAAGTGTGGAGGTAATACGGTCACCGTAACAGCCCTAGTCTAATCATAGAATTTCATATAGATGCAGAGATTACATATAGAATCCCTATTAATGTCATATGATCTCCGTGGGCCTAGTAAAGATTTGTCATATAACTTTTATCATGTATTAACTTTTAATGTGGCATAATAACAACCAGTCATGATGTTTTCATTAGATTGTGAAACGATCACTTCAAAAGGCATTCCTGTTGGCTATCCACGCATGTTTTTCCACTCACAAAATAATTCCAGCATCCACAGTGCACCTGCAATTTGCTGAATGGAAAGATAAATCTGTAAAAAATTTAACTAAAAGTGTAATGACATTCGGCGATTGTCATTAGGCCCACAGCATTTGTAGCCCGAATTGATGCATCCAATGCTGTACGCGCGCATCTCGGTCACTTATCTCTGCCTTTGCAACATTTTAGTGTTCTCTTCGAACCACAACGCAATTTGGAGGGTATCTGGACCGTGTTCTAGTCAACTCGCTCATTTCCATGCAGCTGACATGCGGTAATGTTAAATAATGGTGTAATTGCCTATAGTTTTCTTGGCATTTCCTTTTAATTATTGTGATGGGTCACGTTTTACCGGTACGGCGTACCCACACTATTTATTTTGCCGGGACATTTACTTTCACCTGTTTGATACCCCTCTTCTCTCCATTGGTCTCTCATTCTGTATGTCTGTTTAATTCAACTACTCTTCTGACCATAACTCTATCCTCCTGATTCCTGCTTATAAGCAAAAACTGAAGCAGGAAGCACCAGTGATTCGGTTAATAAAAAAGTGGTCAGATGACGCAGATGCTAAGCTACAGGACTGTTTTGCTAGCACAGACTGGAACATGTTCCGGGATTCTTCAGACAGCATTGAGGAGTACACCACATCAGTCACTGGCTTCATCAATAAGTGCATCGATGATGTCGTCCCCACAGTGACCGTACGTACATACCCCAACCAGAAGCCATGGATTACAGGAAACATCCGCACTGAGCTAAAGGGTAGAGCTGCCGCTTTCAAGGAACGGGGAACGGGACTCTAACCCGGACGCTTATAAGAAATCCCGCTATGACCTCCGACGAACCATCAAACAGGCAAAGAGTCAATACAGGTCTAAGATTGAATCATACTACACTGGCTCTGACGCTCGTCGGATGTGGCAGGGCTTGAAAACTATTACAGACTACAAAGGGAAGCACAGCCGCGAGCTGCCCAGTGACACAAGCCTACCAGACGAAGCTAAACCACTTCTATGCTCGCTCGAGGCAAGCAACACTGAAGCATGCATGAGAGCACCAGCTGTTCCGGATGACTATGTGATCACGCTCTCCGTAGCCGATGTGAGTAAGACTTTTAAGCAGGTCAACATTCACAAGGCCGCAGGGCCAGACGGATTACCAGGACGTGTACTCCGAGCATGTGCTGACCAACTGGCAAGTGTCTTCACTGACATTTTCAACATGTCCCTGACTGAGTCTGTAATACCAACATGTTTCAAGCAGACCACCATAGTCCCCGTGCCCAAGAACTCTAAGATAACCTGCCTAAATGACTACCGACCCGTAGCACTGACGTCTGTAGCCATGAAGTGCTTTGAAAGACTGGTCATGGCTCACATCAACAGCATAATCCCAGAAACCCTAGACCCACTCCAATTTGCATACCGCCCCAACAGATCCACAGATGATGCAATCTCTATCGCACTCCACACTGCCCTTTCCCACCTGGACAAGAGGAACACCTACGTGAGAATGCTATTCATTGACTACAGCTCAGCATTCAACACCATAGTGCCCTCTAAGCTCATCACTAAGCTAAGGATCCTGGGACTAAACACCTCCCTCTGCAACTGGATCCTGGACTTCCTGACGGGCCGCCCCCAGGTGGTAAGGGTAGGTAACAACACATCTGCCACACTGATCCTCAACACGGGGGGCCCCTCAGGGGTGCGTGCTCAGTCCCCTCCTGTACTCTCTGTTCACCCATGACTGCATGGCCAGGCACGACTCCAACACCATCATTAAGTTTGCCGACGACACAACAGTGGTAGGCCTGATCACCGACAACGATGAGACAGCCTATAGGGAGGAGGTCAGAGATCTGGCCGTGTGGTGCCAGGACAACAACCTCTCCCTCAACGTGACCAAGACAAAGGAGATGATTGTGGACTACAGGAAAAAAAAGAGGACTGAGCACACCCCCATTCTCATCGACGGGGCTGTAGTGGAACAGGTTGAGAGCTTCAAGTTCCTTGGTGTCCACATCACCAACGAACTATCATGGTCCAAACACACCAAGACAGTCGTGAAGAGGGCACGACAAAGCCTATTCCCCCTCAGGAGACTAAAAAGATTTGGCATGGGTCCTCAGATCCTCAAAAAATTCTACAGCTGCACCATCCTGACTGGTTGCATCACCGCCTGGTATGGCAACTGCTTGGCCTCTGACTGCAAGGCACTACAGAGGGTAGTGCGTACGGCCCAGTACATCACTGGGGCAAAGCTTCCTGCCATCCAGGACCTCTATACCAGGCGGTGTCAGAGGAAGGCCCTCAAAATTGTCAAAGACTCCAGCCACCCTAGTCATAGACTGTTCTCTCTGCTACCGCACGGCAAGCGGTACCGGAGTGCCAAGTCTAGGTCCAAAAGACGTCTCAACAGCTTCTACCCCCAAGCCATAAGACTCCTGAACAGCTAATCATGGCTACCCGGACTATTTGCACTGCCCCCCCACCCCATCCTTTTTACGCTGCTGCTACTCTGTTAAGTATTTATACATAGTCACTTTAACTCTACCCACATGTACATATTACCTCAACTACCTCAACTAGCCGGTGCCCCCGCACATTGACTCTGCAACGGTACCCCCCTGTATATATAGCCTCCCTACTGTCACTTTATTTTACTTCTGCTCTTTTTTTCTCAACACTTTTTTTTTGTTGTTGTTTTATTCTTACTTTTTTTGTTTAAAATAAATGCACTGTTGGTTAAGGGCTGTAAGTAAGCATTTCACTGTAATGTCTTTACCTGTTGTATTCGGCGCATGTGACCAATAAAATTTGATTTGATTTGATTTTATTATGTTTCTCGTCTGCTATATCACCCTCTCATTTGCATGCTTTGTCATCATCCATCTCCCTTCTGTCACATCACAATCTCCCTCCTCTACTGTCCTCATTAATCCTCTCTCCCTCCTCTACCTTCTCTTTCTCTCCCACCCACCCTCCCTCTCTCTCTCTCTCTCCCACCCACCCTCCCTCTCTCTCTCTCTCTCTCTCACCCACCCTCCCTCTCTCTCTCTCTCACCCACCCTCCCTCTCTCTCTCTCTCTCACCCACCGATGCGGTTGATGACAGGACTCAGGTGACAGTGTTCCAGGGCCTCCAGTAGCCGGGGGTCAGGGTGACGTCCACATGGGTCCAGGTTCTCCCTCACCGTCCCGCTGAACAGGAACGGGTCCTGGGGGATGATGGCCAGCTTGGACCTGCAGGGGGAGCCACAAACACAGTGTGAAAAATGGAACTGTAGTCTACGCTAGATTCATGAAGGAAGGAAGGAAGGAACGAACAAACAAACAAAAGGAATTGATTTTTGGTAGTTCAAAATATGCAGACATGCTCGATGAATGTCGTCACCTATAAAAGGGCTTTTATTACAGATCACCATCATCATCCAAGTGCACAATAATGTTGTGTCGAGCAGTTGGAAAAGTACAAAAAAACGTTTAAATCCATTATTATCATTATCACACCACCACCACAGTCATCAACATAATCTCTTCCTTCCCTCACCTGAGCTGGGCCAGTCCCACCTGACTGGTGTCCACTCCATCCACTAAGATCTGACCCTGGTTCAGCTCCACCATGCGGAAGAGGGCCAGGAACAGGGTGGACTTGCCTGAGCCCGTCCGGCCCACCACCCCCACCTTCTCCCCAGGCCGGACCACCAGGCTCACCCCGTCCAGGGCGTTGGGCAGACCCTCTCTGTAGGACAGCACAGCCCCACGGAACTCCACCCAACCCTGCTCCGGCCACGAGGTGGGCACCTATGGTAAAGACGGAAGTAGATGGGTCCTCAGTCATTTAATAAATGCACTTGTTTTCTATTCCCCTGATGTACTGAATGAATGGCCACTTCAGTAAGAAGTAACTGACCAGGCTAAAAGACCCAAACAACATTAACAAAAATATGTTGTAATTTTAGAAAATGTATGCACTCATTAACTGTAAGTCGCTCTGGATAAGAGCGTCTGCTAAATGACTAAAATGTAAATGTAAATGTAGAAAGAACACCTATCCAACACCTCATAAAGACAACCACTGAAAACCAGCCACATAACCTAAAGGTCTACAGAGTGGCGTACACTTCTGACAAAATGAGTTATGGAGCCTCTTGAATGAGGTGCAACAGAGTGGCATGCTATAAGGCACACACCCTCACAGGACTCCTCACCTGTGGGCTGCCGTGTTGTGGCTCAGTGGGCAGGGTGGTGGAGTACTCCTCAGTGCGCTCCACACTCACCAGCTGCATCTCTGTCTGGGTGAAGCTGAAGATGAGGCCTGACAGCAGGCCTGTGATGGACAGAGCATAGGACAGGGACAGACCCACCAGACCTGGCAGGGAGAACACCCATAGGACAAACAGTCATTATTAAGGACTAGGCACAGCAAACAAGAGTATACTCTACACAAAACATTAGGAACACCCCCCCCCCCACTTTATACCCTCAGAGCAGCCTCGATTCGTTGGGGGCATGGACTCTACAAGGTGTCGAAAGCGTTCCGCAGGGATGCTGGCCCATGTTGACTCCAATGCGCTCCACAGTTGTGTCAAGTTGGCTGGATGTCCTTTGGGTGGTGGACCATTCTTGAAACACATGGAAAACTGTTGCGCATGGAAGAACCCAGCAGCATTGCAGTTCTTGACACAAACGGTGCGCCTGGCACCTACTACCATACCCCATTCAAAAGCACTTAAATATTTTGTCTTGCCCATTCACCCTCTGAATGGCACACATACACAACCCATGTCTCAATTTTCTCAAGGCTTAAAAATCATTCTTTAACCTGTCTCCTCCCCTTCATCTACACTGATTGAAATGGATTTAACAAGTGACATTAATAAGGGATCATAGCTTTCACCTGGATTCACCTGGTCAGTCTGTCATGGAAAGAACAGGTGTTCTTCATGTTTTGTATACTCAGTGTACATGTACTGATACTATTTCTAGATTATCCTCTACAGTAGCCTCAAGAACTACTAGATATCAACAGTATAATCTGAGTCCAGATTATCTAAACCTGAGCTGACTAAGGCACACATGCTAACATGCTAGCTGGCTGCTCACCTGGGTCGATGGATTTGAACTGGTGCTGGACGACAGCGATCACGCCGATGCCCGTCACCACGACGACGCCGATCATCTGCAGGCGGATGTCCAGCCACTGCATGGCGGCGTTGCTAAGGAACAGACAGCGCTGGTTCTGCTCCAGACGCCGCTCGTTTTCCTCCTCGAATCTGGAGCCACAACAGACAGACACAGAACATGAGTCTCCGTCCACTCGAAGGTTACCTAATTCATACATTGATAGCAATATTTCAGCTGTAACCGCAGGCAGACAACTGTGTATTTACACTGAAATCCTATTAACTAATTTTCACATTTTCAAATATTACAGTAGTAGCCAGCACAAAAAACTGTTTTGGCTAGGACCTTGGACTGGTCCTAGAGAGGTACAGGTTGAGCAGGCTTTTGTGCCAGCTCAGCTCTAACCGCTAACACCCCTGATTCAACTAGCCAAATCAAGGTTGGTAACCACAGATCTAGGTGGGCCCAAAATATAAATTCCTCATTCTAACTTTACCGTCCTCACCTGGCGGCACTGGAACTTGCTCGGATGGTACCCAGGCCGCTCAGCGTCTCAGAGAAATGTGAATACACCGGTGAGAGGGTGAGGCTGCACAGACGCTTCAGGTCTCTGGATGTGTGTCGGTAGAAGCGCTGTGTGCGGTGGTAGAGCAGGCCCAGGGGCAGCAGGGGCACAAGGACCCAAGGCAGGCCATAGCTCATCACTACCAGCATGCCCAGCAGGCCGAAGATGTTAGCCAGCAGGATGTTGAGGAAGAAAGGGAGCGTGTCATCCACGCTGTACAGGTCGGAGGAGAAGCGGTTAAGGATGCGGCCCAGCGGTGTAGTGTCAAAGAAGGTAACTGTAGCCTGGATTGATTTAGAGAGAGGCGGGTCAGGGTTAGTTAGGTGTGTTTGTACTCTATCATGGCAATGTAAACAATAAACATTACAAACACTTGGACTAAAGTAGTCTAGAAGTCTAAACCACTGCCTCCGGATCACATATACCGCTGCAGCATGGGTTTGAATCCAGACCAATGCCTTTTCAGCCAAAAACGAGCTTTCCCACTGTCTCTCCTCTATCCAATAAAGCATTTTTGTTTATGTAAAAAAAAATATACCTTTAAAAAAATACTACAAAATGTATAATAATATACAAAATATATATTTATTTTTTTACAAACAGTACCCAACACTAGAAATGTGTGGACACAACAAGTACACTGTAAATTACCTACAGAACATCAACTCTCACTATCACACAGTGGAGGCTGCTGAGGAGAGGACGGCTCACAATAATGGCTGGAATGGAGTCAAGGGAGTGGTATCAACCACATGGAAACCATGTCTTTGATGTGTTTGATACCATTCCATTGACTCCATTCCAGCCATTACTATGAGCCATCCTCCCCTCAGCAGCCTCCACTCTCAAAGCATTAGTTGAACCATGAGAATTTTTCAGAAAAAATCATAACTATGCTACAAATGTAAAATACTGCCTTTGCATGATTGAAACCATGCTGATGGCCCATGACTAAACCAGTTGCCTGAGGGGTCAACTGAACAGAAGATGCCCACCTTGAGGACCGTGTCCAGCAGTCTGTTGTGGACGACCGATGCTGCACGGATGCCTCCATAGGCGAAGAGGAAGGCTCGGAATGCGGTGAAGACCGTGTTAGCCCCCGCAATGGAACCGTAAACTGTCAGATAGAACTTCACCTCCGAGCTCATGTTGGCGAAAGGTGTCGTTTCCTTAATATTGACCGGGTACCTGGGGATAAGGGGGAGAAAATACACATTTTAATTTGCAATTGCTTAATAAATCTTGTCATGCGTGTGTGCTGCATCATGGATGTCTGTGGGATTTTACACCTAATCCTTTTACTGCACAATCTAAAATATTTAGATTTAGAGGCTCTGTCTATAAATGTATGCAGAGCATCAAAGTATGACATAAAGCAGTGTGGAGTCATAAGTGAATTATATAGGAGGAATCACACTGCACATTCGGAGTAATTGAATCTTATCCAGCGTATCAGTCCCAACGTTGTAACAACCTCTATCTAACTTACATTAGTCCTCCAGGAGAGAATAGCATCAGGTGTGGTGAGCTGTAGGCAGGCATGAGAACACTCTGGGCGGAACCATTGTTCTTCAGGTTAGAGATCCAGTGGGACAGCCACCAGTCAGACACATTCTTAGAGGCTGAGGGACAGAGACAGCAAAATGTACAATACATATGCAAGCCTGCAAAGGCAACAGAAGTGTGATGTCATATATTAAGGCACCAGGTGGTCGCTGTACCTTGCATGAGGAGTAGGGACACCAGGATGGAGACAGCCAAGGCCCCTCCTACCGCTCTCCAGTACGCGTGGTAAACCTTCCAGGCCAGCCCGCCCACCGCCTTCTGCTCCTCCCCTGACAGTGAAGACTCCTCCTCTGCAAACAGCTCATTGGACGGACCCTGCTCCTCCTCTCGCTCAATAACATCTGATTTAAGTCAGAATGCACATAAAAAACACCTGGCAATTTTTCCATACAGTAGTCCATCACTCAATTCAACAACAAGGTGTAGAAAGTAATCAAATGGACCTTAATTCCTCTGCATCAGTGATATTAGCACTGTGTTGCAAGCAATATATTCCAAAACACAATGCTAAGAGACATTAATGACAACTGGTACCTTTCTCCTTTGCATTACTGTCATTCTTCCGGTTCTTGGGCACTGCTTCTACCAAAGGAAGGACCTCTTCAGGTGTACCTATTTAAAACGAATGAGAAGGGCATACAGAGTTTATTCAGACATAAATACAGTATGTTTATACAGAAAAGTAATTCATTCATTATTCCATTATCAATTGAAGAACATAAGGCCAGAGTTCACTACCTGTTTTAATAATTGTTCCATTGTCCATGAGAATCACCACATCAGCTTTGTCCACAAACTCTATGCGGTGGGTGCAAAGGATTCTGGTCTTGCTCCTGAGGATTCCCAAGATGCATCTCTCCATGAGGTGATGGGCCACGTCAGTGTCTACTGCTGCCAGTGGATCGTCCAGGAGGAAAATGTCTTTCTCCTTGTGTGTTTAAAAGAGAGAGGGGGAGTATGCAGATGTGTGCAAGAGAGATAAAGACAAAAAGAGAGATTGACATTCAATACAAAAAGCAAATCATTGAATGTTTTCTGCTATCCATACCTCTAACCTGGCAAACGTTTGCTTGTTAAATAAAGTTGGAGATTCACTGAAACACAGTCTCTCTCTTTTCTAGATGGCTGTTGTGTTACCATGAATTCTGGTGAGGACTCTTACCATGTAAACAGCTCTGGCCAAGGCCAGGCGAGCTTTCTGTCCTCCACTCAGAGTTACTCCGTTCTCTCCCACCTCGGTCCTGTCCCCATTAGGCAGAATCTGGACAAACAAGACAATTCAGTCAAATACTTTCAAATGTACAGAGTTTGGAATTTGTGTTTATAACATTCATTGGATATATCAGAAATATATTTGGGGTTGGTCAAGTAAAGTTTGGACTGGGCCAAAATAAAATGGAACGAGGGAGAAAGCTAGCATTGAGGTTGTCTGTGAGGATAAGAGAGATTGAAGCAGAGAAACAAATAAAGAGAGTGAAAGGTGAGATCATGAGAGATAATGAGAGATAATGAGAGAGGTGAGTCTCACATTGAGGTCGTCTGTGAGTGCACAGGCCTCCACCACGGCCTGGTAGAAGGAACTGTTGTAGTCCCTGCCAAACAGGATGTTGTCCCGCACTGTTGCATGCTGGATCCACGGCTCCTGGGCGGCCAGACCAAACCCATCCTCCCTGCCCTGGACGTATACAACACCTCCACGCCTACAGAGGGAAGTAATAACTCAATGATATCCAAAAAGGTAATTGAAATAAACAAACAAAACAAATTTACTTGAGTGTTGTAAGCTTTGTAAATGAGGCGATTAGCACTACCTGTTGAGTTCTCCAGTGATGGCTGCCAGTAAGGAGCTCTTCCCACAGCCCACCTTGCCCACCACAACAACTAGGGATCCCTGGCAGACAAGAAAACAACATTACAACATTGCAGTGATAAGATGGTAGACTCCATGATTTCCGCGCTGTATAGGTTACATAGTTTGTGATGCAGGGTGCACACCTTAGTGATGGTGAGGTTGAGGCTATGGAGCAGCAGACTTCCTTTGGGGGACTCAGTCTCAGAGCCAGTATCTCCCTCTGTGGGGTGGTCTGGCCCCCCGGGGCCCTGCCATGAGAACGTGCCCTGACTCATGACAATGGTGTCCTGGGGGTCCTCAGGGACCACTAAGTTGGAGCCACAAAGTCAATGAAAAACATTCATACACATATTTGCATATCTCACTTTCATAGACACAGAGTTATTGCGTTATTGTATTAATTAATAATGTATGTACAAGCAAAATGTACTTTATTTATTTATGCTGCACACACACACACACACCTACCTACCTACCATGACTGAAGTATGCATCTAGGTCCTGGTTGGGAAGCTTGAGGAAGCGTTGGATGCGGTCCAGGGACACCTTGGCCTCCAGGGTGCCGTTGAGGACCCAGGGGAAGCTGTTGAGGGGGAGGATCAGCATGCCCACTAGAGCCAGAGTGGTGAACACCTGCAATGGAGGAGGGAAAGTCTGATTAGTCTGATGTACTCACATCATCGTGTTCCTGGGTATCAGTTAGTATGTCTTTCAACAGTTAGTATGTCTGTTCCAATGTCCATTCTAGCATAGCTACCCACTTGGAATGTTCTATCCGAAACATTACTTCATACAAGGCGGTATGCTAGTGAGGACATTGGAACAGATTGATTGCTAAATAGTTTGCTCACTTATAAATGGTAACTACTATCGCATGAAGCACTGTAGTTTCACAAAATGAAACATGGACCATGCCTACCTTGGCTGCAGTGAGCTCATGGCCGAGCAGCACGTATGTGACGAAGGTGATGATCGATATAACTACGGGTAGAGCTCCCCAGGTGTACACACACACAGCATCCAGGTACTTAATGGCCTTGAGGTGGGACAGCTCTTGCCTCCGACAATCTGCTATCTTCTGGGCAAAGTATGCCTCCCAGTTGTAGAATTTTATGACTCGTATTCCAAAGAGGACCTCTGTCATTAGCTGGAAGGCAAGGACAGGGCAGACAGATGACATTGTTGAGTTCACATCTTTAGGTGAAACTTCTGCAAGCAGTTTCGAAGCTTGATATCGAAGACTTTTAATATAAAAGCTGTAGAAGTTGTATATAGTAATTACTACTTAATTACTACTTAATAGTACTAGTCTACACAATAAACATAATAGCATCCATATTGATGTTTGCTATGGTTGGTGTGTTAAGATAAAAGTCAAAGATAGTCAAAGTCATAGAGAATTTCTCACCTTGACACGACTATCCTTATGTGTGAGCATGTGCTTGTTATTCTCCATGATCTTCGAGGCCAGCACCTTATTGAGCGGCACCAGCAGCAGAGCCACACCCAGTCCTCCTAGGAAGGCCACGCCCACCTGCAGGTAGAGCAGGTAAAGGGCGATAGAGAACTGGAAGGGCAGGCTCCACATCTCGTGGAAACTGTTGAAGAAGTTGACCACGCGGTCAGTGTCCGTGCTCATGAAGTTCACCACCTCGCCCAGGGTGAACTGCGCCGCCAGGCCGCCGCCGCTGACCCGCAGTGCTTTGCCGTAGATGGCCGAGACAAGGGCGGCGCGCGCCGAGAGTGAGACCTTCGAGACCTCGAAGACGAAGAGGTTCCGGATGAGGGCAGAGAATAAGGTGCTGAAGAAAAGGCCCGTGGCACACCAGGCCCCCCAGCTGACGGGGGCCCCCTCCTCCTCCATGTAGCGCACCAGGCTGCTGAGGAGCAGGGGCCCCGCAAAGCCCAGCATGTTGCCCGCTAGCTTCAGCACACCAAGCAGGTAGTAGCGCAGCCCGAAGGCTTTGTGCAACACTTTTAACAGTCCTACCTCCTCCACTGCTATACCAGATAGTTCCTCCTGGAGGGGTGAAGTCCATGTTCCGTTCTGTAGGCTTCTGTTTGCAGGCCTGGGTGTAGTGTTCCTCTGTGTTGCTGCCCCCTGTTGGCAGTCCTCCCAGCAGCGGAGGAAGTGTCGGCGCACTGCGCTGGTGCGGAGCCTCCGGGGAAGGAGATAGACGTCGCACGGCCTCTCCAGCTCTCCGCACCGCCCGCGCCTCAGCAGAGGGTTCAACCATAGGTAGAGCAGGCGGGAGACGCAGCTACTGCCATCCTCTGCCACCATTTCTCCCGTGTCCTGGTAGGAACTCTCTGGGATGAGGAGAGAGCTGTCTGCATCATTGACGGACATGGTTGTGTAACTCCCTTCACCGACACAGGGAGCAGCGAAGGCCAGGAAGTAGACCAGGAGAGGGAGTCCCCGGGCGGCCGCGAGCCCCAGCCGTGCCACTCTAAGGGGCTCCGCCAGATCCAGATAGGTGGCATCCTGGGCGTAAGCCAGCAGGGTGACCACCAGGTTAGGGATAGGCAACAGGACCAGCAGTAGTAACAAAGAGGGACCCCTGGTTCTTCTATAGATGGACCTCTGGAGGACAAGCAGGGCCCCAAAGTGGACCAGCCAGGCCAGGACGGCACATCCATCAGCCAGGACGTCCAGGTACATGTCCCCCTGGTGGAGGAGGGCCACCAGGACCAAGTCCCCCACAAAGAGCAGGGCCACCAGCAGGGCCGAGGCCACCCTGAGGCCCCAGCCACACGGGGGAGAGGACCGGAGGAGGCTGCATCTGTGTAATGCAAAAGGATAAAATGGTAGATGAGCTGTCTGAAATATGGCCTGGCTAGATATAATAACTGATAAAGATGCAGATCTACAGAATGGGATCCAGTACAGACATAAACTAGACATGAACTTACTGTTCTGGAAGTAGAAATCAAATGCATCTTTATTTTACCTAGGTACATGTAGGTATAATATGTGGGCCTGTATCGCATACTACTGTATGTATTGTAGGATTAATGGTGGCCAGAATGTTCTAGCCTAGCCGTTACCTCTGAGCACTCAGGTAGCAGGCACTGAAGACTGCCACCACAGCGTGAGCCAGGGCTCCCAGAACCAGCTGGTTAAAACAGGGGCTGATGGCTCCATCCCGCCACACTGGGAAAGGGTTGAGGGTGTCCGTGTGGCACAGGCCTGAGATTAACTCACTGGGGCCAAAATCAGCCACCACACCTCTCCCCATTCTCCAAGCATCTGTTGAAAAGTTTATAAACATTGCAGATATCTACACAACTTCTGTAATTCGTTTTTTAACGTGTCTGGTCAAATCTGTCAGCAACACTTGCAGTTGACTACAACTAGGCCTACCTGTGTTTAGCTTGTCAAACAGGTTGGGTTTTTAAGGGTGAGTTTACATAGGCTACAACACAGTTCTGTACTAGCTAGCTACACTATATATGTAGCTAAATGTTTTGTTTTGGCTGGTCATAAGAAATGTGTTTGTATCTCTATAAGCAGTCTACTGTCAGCTAATTTGAAGGCCTCTACGATTCAGTTGCACATGGTTTAGCTAGTTAGCTAGTTGTCATAGTCGACTAGTCAGCCATACTTGCTTGGGTGGACATTTGTAAATATTGGGATGAGTGGCTAGCAAATCTCTCACCAGCGGCGTGTGTTATTGTTCGTCAAGTTAATTAAACATTGCCTTTTGCATGATATAAAGCGTATATATGGCAAGACTCTCTCTGCAACTTGGGATAACACAATTGTCAAGGTAAAGTTAAATACCGGTTTACAGTTTTTGATCCATGGATGAATGTAGCATTTTGTGGCGGTAGCATCAGCAGTGTGACAGCTTCCGGTGACGCCACACATGGATGTTTTTCTCCAAAGCACAGGGCGCGTTCGCAAATGTATGCAGTCGGTGAAGTCGATATTGTTGCAATAATTTAAATAATCGTGTATATTGTTGTAAATTCATTAACTAATTAATATGAATAATCTACTGTCTACTCGCTTCGTGAGATTATTGCAAAATTTCAAAAGATTAGAAAGAAGTTACAAGAACTTTCTAGATTAGAAATCCAAATTAAAAACATATTTTCAGCAAATAAATTAACTAATGTAATCAAAACAACATATTAAAACACTTCGATTTTTCAAGCTACACCATAAATAGTACAATAAAACAATGTATGGTTATTAGTTACATTGAGCATAAAAGACACAGGAGGCTTCTCTATATGGAACGTTTTTTAATTCCATATCAGAAATAGCAGAAAGAAAAGTCTTATAAAAGACATGTATGTATGTCTTTAAAATACAAAAGACGTGTAAAACACACAAAGTAGAACAGTATACAAATAATAAAATATTTTTATTTTAAATGTATGTTTACGAATATAAGTAAACGGCAGGTGAACAGATATCATTTGGTGACAAACATAGTCACAGGCTATCAATACTATGAAGGCCTAAATGGAAAATAAGACGTTATTATTGGACAAGCTCTACATTGTGTTTGTGGTTTGAGGTTTTCTTCTTGCGGCCAAACAAACCGCAGAACCAGCCGCAACACATATATTTATTGGGAACCTGTTCCTGCCAGAAGAGGGGTTTGAGTTCCTGTGAACAAACAGAGCTGGTGAGCAGTGGCGTGTATTCATGTATGTCAAGGGAAGCCAGGCTTCCCCAAAACATTTACCAAGAAAAAAAGAAAAAATCATGTATCTTTCATCTCTCTGTGTTTCATAATTTTCCTTCAATTCGTATCTCACCTGAGAAAGCATCCAAGCGAGCGAAACAGCACCGCTCTGCCTCTGTACAGTATGTGTAGGCCATCTATCTAATGCTGACTGGACCAAAAGAGTATGACATTGTTGCTGCCCATAGCATTGAATGCAAGGGAACCCAGCGAGCATTTGCCTCCCTTGATAAATTTTTTTTTATAAAATAATAGCCAATCAGTGTTGAGCTAAACTGAGTGAGCTCAACTGTGAATGGTCCTGGCGCACCCAAAAAAAGTGTCAACGGAAGCCAGTTTGGATTTGGCTTCACTCCTATCAAATCGCTTCGAGAGCATATGTCATTGACAGAAACAACTTGAATTGTTGCATCTCGTTGTGTTGTTGTCCTCCGGTGGCTAGCTAGCTAGAGTTGGCTATTTCCTAAATTAGTCATGGATGGAGATCGTATTTGGACTTGTGGTTTTACTTAATTCTCTGTACTGACCAATGATTATAACTGCGATTCTGATCCAACCATTCATTCATACATTGTGCCCCTGGCCTGAGAGGATGGAAGTTCAATATGTAGCTAGATGTAGAAGGCTAATGTTAGCTAACGTTACCCGTGAAAGGAAGTTGGGCTAACGAGCAAGCATTTTAGCCAGGTAGCCTAGGACAACAAAAAATAAAAATGTGTACTGTATGACACACACACACAAACAAATCAAAACCATGGACAGCCACATCATATTTAGCTTACGTTGATTGGACTAAATTGTTTTTGGTATCTTTTAGTTGTCACTGTATATTTCATGATGTTGAAATGTTGAATTTGAAATGGTGCTGGAATAGTGGAGGCAGCTCCTGTTTTCTTTGCGACTTGCGTTAACTCTCTGTGGTTCTAAATCAATAGTTGTTTAGTGATCCAAAAATTTCGGAAACATTAACTTGCTTGACCATGCTGTAGGTCATGTAACTGTTTGTTATATGCAATATGCTTTGTGGACTTCACCGGACAGAGGTTGCTCTCCAGTTTTGTGATGAAACAAAGGTGTGGTTGAATTTATTCTGCGACTGTGTCTTCTTATTGTCTCGGCCTTTAGGCCTATATATCACGGTCACAAGGTATATGAACTAACAGGTTATGGAGCAAACATCGCAATTATCACAACACATAAGTTGTAATATGGCTTTTTTCCCCTGGCTACTGCTGGTGAGTGGAAACACACTGTATGAAACAATCAGCATCAGTAACCTTTCAATACTGAAGCTGCAGCTCAGTACGGGACAGACAACATTCAAAATGACTGATATTATCAATGAGACAATACAGAATTCAGTGTAGCTTACCTTCTCAAGTGGGGTGAGGAGTTTTTCCAGCGCTTGCTTTCTCGATATGTAGCTCCAGCTTGGTCTTGTTTGGGGGAAATGGTAAAGTGACAACATAGGAAATATTAGAACGGAGGTTCATTTTGTATGGCTGTATTCATGTTTGCTGACAATTATGACTAAATAAAAAACATTTGATCACAAAAAAAGTAGCTGTGTACACAACATTGGATATAGTTGTGAAGTTGTGAATTAAATAACATTATGGAATACAAGTAATTTACAAGAGACTAGGCCTGATTCTGAATGTAGCACACCAACAGTAACAGTGTTCTACCTGTATTATCTGGAGAGCTGGTCTCTCTCTTGACCGGGATGTTGATGCAGTATGGCCGGTCATCACCCTTCTCGGTGTCCTTACTGAAAGTCAAGGTAGGCCTCAGGTGAGCCACGATGTTTGGATACAGCACATTCACCAAAGGTCTTGAAGTATTCTTTCCTAATGTAGAGTGTGATGTCTAAGAATTTGGCCGTGTTGTCTGGCTCATTGTTGAGTTTCTTCAGAGTACCTAAGACTATACTCTTTGGTTTTGGTATTTCAATGCTTCATTCTGAACATGGATATGTATGTGCTGGTTTGCTCCTCTCTGCTGCCTCCTTCTGAGCCTGGTCTTGCAGATTCTTACCACAGAACTTTGTGGTTGATTAAAAAACTTTGGTCTCTGATGTTACAAACTCTTCATAGTCGTCCCCAACAAAGAATTTGGGATCGATCCAGACCACATCTCTGACGGAGGAGCGAGGCAGAGTTACACGGTGGACGTATTCCAACTTGTCGCTGTCAGTCAAAGGAGGGAATGCCTTCTGGAACAGTGCCAGTTTCCCGACCTGAGAGCCATAGTGATGGAAAATGTTCTTCTTTAGGTCTTCAGGTAGGGCAACTGCAAAGAACTTGCTCTCCATAGCCTCTTCGCAGCTCTTAGCTATTGGACGCCATGGGCTGAGGACTTGAAGCGGATAGGTGTCACTGATGCCCTTATACACCATCAGGATTCCCTCACAGATATAACTGGGAACCACCCCACAGAGGGAGATAGTGGCTCTGAGACTGAGTCCCCCAAAGGAAGTCTGCTGCTCCATAGCCTCAACCTCACCATCACTAAGGTGTGCACCCTGCATCACAAACTATGTAACCTATACAGCGCGGAAATCATGGAGTCTACCATCTAATCACTGCAATGTTGTAATGTTGTTTTCTTGTCTGCCAGGGATCCCTAGTTGTTGTGGTGGGCAAGGTGGGCTGTGGGAAAAGCTCATGGAGAGATGCATCATGGGAATCCTCAGGAGCAAGACCAGAATCCTTTGCACCTACCGCATAGAGTTTGTGGACAAAGCTGATGTGGTGATTCTCATGGACAATGGAACAATTATTAAAACAGGTAGTGAACTCTAGCCTTATGTTCTTCCATTGATAATGGAATAATGAATGAATTACTTTTCTGTATAATTATACTGTATTTATGTCTGAATAAACTCTGTATGCCCTTCTCATTCGTTTTAGATAGGTACACCTGAAGAGGTCCTTCCTTTGGTAGAAGCAGTGCCCAAGAACCGGAAGAATGACAGTAATGCAAAGGAGAAAGGTACCAGTTGTCTTTAATGTCTCTTAGCATTGTGGCCAATAAAAAGAAAAGATTAAGATGGGCAGTCTGAGATATGGCTTTTTCTTTGCAACTCTGCCTAGGAGGTCAGCATCCCGGAGTCGCCTCTTCACTGTTGACGTTGAGACTGGTGTTTTCGGGTACTATTTAATGAAGCTGCCAGTTGAGGACCTGTGAGGCGCCTGTTTCTCAAACTAGACACTCTAATGTATTTGTCCTCTTGCTCAGTTGTGCACCGGGGCCTCCCACTCCTCTTTCTATTCTGGTTAGAGCCAGTTTGCGCTGTTCTGTGAAGGGAGTAGTACACAGCGTTGTACGAGATCTTCAGTTTCTTGGCAATTTCTCGCATGGAATAGCCTTCATTTCTCAGAACAAGAATAGACTGATGAGTTTCAGAAGAAAGTTATTTGTTTCTGGCCATTTTGAGCCTGTAATCAAACACACAATTACTGATGCTCCAGATACTCAACTAGTCTCAAGAAGGCCAGTTTTATTGCTTCTTTAAATCAGCACAACAGTTTTAAGCTATGCTAACATAATTGCAAAAGGGTTTTCTAATGATCAATTAGCCTTTTAAAATGATAAACTTGGATTATCAAACACAACGTGCCATTGGAACACAGGACTGATGGTTGCTGATAATGGGCCTCTGTACGCCTATGTAGATATTCCATTAAAAATCAGCCGTTTCCAGCTACAATAGCCATTTACAACATGAACAATGTCTACACTGTTTTTCTGATCAATTTGATGTTATTTTAATGGACAAAAAAAATTATTATCTTTCGAAAACAAGGACATTTCTAAGTGACCCCAAACTTTTGAACGGTAGTGTATATATTTTGTATATTATTATTATACATTTTGTAGTATTTTTTTAAAGGTGTATATTTTTTGTACATATACAAATGCTTTATAGAGGAGGATAGAGGAGAGACAGTGGGAAAGATAGTTTTTGGCTGAAAAGGCATTGGTCCGGATTCAAACCCATGCTGCAGCAGTATATGTGATCCGGAGGCAGTGGTTTAGACTGCTAGACTACCTTAGTCCACGTGTTTGTAATGTTGCTCTTACATCATGGCCATGGCTGCACTGAGCCCCTGTCCTTTACTAGTCCACAGCGCCTCAGGAACCGCACTCATAGTCATAGCCTGGATCTTGTTTGTCCTGACCCTCTCCTATGTGAAGGTGATCATTGGGGTGATCCTTCGGGATGAGGGCCACAGTGCCCTCTTGTGGTGTGGAGCGGTAGTGCAGCTTGGCTCCATGCTGGGTGCGCTGTCCATGTTTCCCTTGGTCAGTGTCTATGGACTGTTCAAATCAGGGGACCCTTGTAACACCAAGTGCCCGAAGTAGGGATCAAGATGTGGCTTACTGTTGAAACTTACTGTAGAAAACCAAAATGTTGACACTGGAAATATATCTTTCATCATTTGAGTTTGTCTCTTTAAACTGATTTTAAGGTATCTAGTCTGTTGCCCTATGGTTGATTATGAACTAAATGGCACCAAACCGCTTGTGTTTGTTTTCCGTTGAATAAAGTTTCAAAACGTTTTGCTACAGATGTAGGATCTTAATTGTATCACCCTGTTGCAAGATAGCTTTTTATGCAATGCAGGAACTTTAAAACGTGTAGTGTTTTTGAGGTTTAAAAAGGCTTCTGAAGTTTTCAATTTCCACTTTGACATTTCAGACTTCATTTTCCCTTGCAAAAATGTATCATCCCCTACAAAAATGCCCATTAATTATAATCCACGTAATAATTCACATTTCCTGTTGCTGCAGGATTATTTTCCTGCTGTAGCAAACTGGCTCAAATTAAGACCCGAAATCTATACAGTGTGCCCTAATGAATACGACTCAGTATGCCTATATTGGGGTTAAACACTGTGGGAGGCCAATTTATTGATGTCTCAGACTTTTATTGTTACAAAGACCACAAAGATGATTGTATGTTATTGCTAAGCTTTTTACAATTCTTCTTTAAGAGAAGATTAATGCCTTGTTTTACGTGAAGGGGAGTTAAGTATAGTGTTATAACAGTGATGACTGGTCCCCTGTAGCTCAGTTGGTAGAGCATGGCACTTGCAACGCCAGGGTTGTGGGTTCGTTTCCCACGGGAGGCCAGTATGAAAATGTATGCACTCACTAACTGTAAGTCGCTCTGGATAAGAGCGTCTGCTAAATGACTAAAATGTAAATGCATCAAAGGGATGATGGACGGGGCCATGTACCGTCAAATCTTGGGTGAGAACCTCCTTCCCTCAGCCAGGGCATTGTGGATGGGTATTCCAGCATGACAATGACCCAAAACACACGGCCAAGGCAACAAAGGAGTGGCTCAAGAAGAAGCATATTAAGGTTCTGCAGTGGCCTAGCCAGTCTCCAGATCTTAATCCCATAGAAAATATGTGGAGGGAGCTGAAGGTTCGAGTTGCCAAACGTCAGCCTCGAAACCTTAATGACTTGGAGAAGATCTGCAAAGAGGAGTGGAACAAAATCCCTCCTGAGATGTGTGCAAACCTGGTGGCCAACTACAAGAAACATCTGACCTCTGTGATTGCCAAGAAGGGTTTTGCCACCAAGTACTAAGTAATGTTTTGCAGAGGGGTCAAATACTTATTTCCCTCATTAAAATGCAAATCTATTTATAAAAAATTTTACATGCGTTTTTCTGGATTTTTTTGTTGTTGTTATTCTGTCTCTCACTGTTCAAATAATCCTACCATTAAAATTATAGACTGATCATGTCTTTGTCAGTGGGCAAACGTACAAAATCAGCAGAGGATCAAATACCTTTTTCCCTCAATGTAGGTGCCCACCTCGTGGCCGGAGCAGGGTTGAGTGGAGTTCCGTGGGGCTGTGCTGTCCTACAGAGAGGGTCTGCCCAACGCCCTGGACGGGGTGAGCCTGGTGGTCCGGCCTGGGGAGAAGGTGGGGGTGGTGGGCCGGACGGGCTCAGGCAAGTCCACCCTGTTCCTGGCCCTCTTCCGTATGTTGGAGCTGAACCAGGGTCAGATCTTAGTGGACGGAGTGGACACCAGTCAGGTGGGACTGGCCCAGCTCAGGTGAGGGAAGGAAGAGATGATGTTGATGACTGTGGTGGTGGTGTGATGATGATAATAATGGATTTAAATGTTTTTTTGTACTTTTCCAACTGCTCGACACAACATTATTGTGCACTTGGATGATGATGGTGATCTGTGCATCTGTAATAAAAGCCCTTTATAGGTGACGACATTCATCAAGCATGTCTGCATATTTTGAACTACCAAAAATACATTGGTTTGTTCCTTCCTTCTTTCCTTCCTCCCGAGTGGCGCAGTGGTCTAAGGCACTGCATCGCAGTGCTAGCTGTGCCACTAGAGATCCTGGTTCACATCCAGACTCTGTCGTAGCCGGCCGCGACCGGGAGACCCATGGGGCGGCGCACAATTGGTCCAGGGTAGGGGAAGGAATGGCTGGCAGGGATGTAGCTCAGTTGGTAGAGCATGGCGTTTGCGACGCCAGGGTTGTGGGTTCGATTCCCACGGGGGGCCAGTATGAAAAATAAATACAATACAAATAAAAATGTAACTGTAAGTCGCGTCTGCTAAATGACTAAAATGTAAATGTGATGAATCTAGCGTAGACGACAGATCCATTTTTCACACTGTGTTTGTGGCTCCCCCTGCAGGTCTAAACTGGCCATCATCCCCCGGGACCCGTTCCTGTTCAGCGGGACGAGGAGGGAGAACCTGGACCCATGTGGACGTCACCCGGACCCCCGGCTACTGGAGGCCCTGGAACACTGTCACCTGAGTCCTGTCATCAACCGCATCGGTGGGTGAGAGAGAGAGAGAGAGGGAGGGTGGGTGAGAGAGAGAGAGAGAGAGAGGGAGGGTGGGTGGGAGAGAAAGAGAAGGTGAAGGAGGGAGAGAGGATGAATGAGGACAGTAGAGGAGGGAGATTGTGATGGTGATAGAAGGGAGATGGATGACCCATCACAATAATTAAAAGGAAGAGAAGGTGAAGGAGGGAGAGAGGATGAATGAGGACAGTAGAGGAGGGAGATTGTGATGGTGATAGAAGGGAGATGGATGACCCATCACAATAATTAAAAGGAAATGCCAAGAAAACTATAGGCAAATAATTAAAAGGAAATGCCAAGAAAACTATAGGCAATCACACCATTATTTAACATTACCGCATGTCAGCTGCATGACAATTAGCGAGTTGACTAGAACACGGTCCAGATACCCTCCAAATTGCGTTGTGGTTCGAAGAGACCACTAAAATGTTGCAGAGATAAGTGACCGAGATGCGCGCGTACAGCATTGGATGCATCAATTCGGGCTACAAGTGCTGTTGGCCTAATGACAATCGCCGAATGTCATTACACTTTTATTTTTATTTTTTACAGATTTCTCTTTCCATTCAGCAAATTGCAAGTGCACTGTGGGATGCTGGAATTATTTTGTGAGTGGAAAAACATGCGTGGATAGCCAACAGGAATGCCTTTTGAAGTGATTGTTTCACAATCAAATGAAAACATAATGACTGGTTGTTATTATGCCACATTAAAAGTTAATACATGATAAAAGTTATATGACAAATCTTTACTAGGCCCACGGAGATCATATGACATTAATAGGGATTCTATATGTAATCTATGCATCTATATGAAATTCTATGATTAGACTAGGGCTGTTACGGTGACCATATTACCTCCACACTTAGTCATGGTAACTAGGCTTCTCCAAGCTCTGATGGTCAATAGTAGTATCGTATATGAAGATTATGTCTTTGTTAAATGTTTTTCATGAAGAAAGGGAATGTTGTTTATGTTAGTATCAAAAGGGAATGTTTTAGTGTAACGTCACATACAACAGACAGGAAGTGTGTTGTAGACAGGGGAGACTGGTGATTGGCCAGAAGAGGGAGCATCTTTTTGCAGTGTTTATAAATAGGGGCTAGACTACAGAAAGGGCAGAACGGCCATGACAATCTGAGATGCCGTTCTCCGGACACCGCGGGTCTGTAACTTATGCTGTAACCTCGTGATTTTAATAAAAGCCTCTAACACGGTGCAGCTTGAGCGGACTCTTTGTTGACAGCAATAATGGCCACCATTCACCCGATACGACAAATGGCGCCCAACGTGGGGCTGGTCTGCACCTCTCCTTTGGTTCATTCGTAGCCGCCAGGCTAACTCAAGCTCTGAAGTCATGACCAGACGAGGGTGAGTGTTCCTCACAGCTTAGTTTGGATACGACTTGTGTACACTGGAGAGATGTACCATATGACCGTGCCTCGGGTGGCGTTGTTGCTGACGACTAGGAGGCTGCCTAAAATGTTATTCCATTGGAAACGGCAGATAATTGGAATTTTAGAGCATAAAACGGTAGGAATTAAGTATTGAAGGTGTACAATTAAGGCAGATATGCGCATTCATTAGGCACTGTACCGCTTAACACCCGGGGGGCCATTTAGAAAATGATGGGCGGCAAATCCGTTTACGATAGAATGTGCATTCGGTGGGTTTTGAAAGAACTTCGGTTTGATGGGATTTATCTGATTGTGATTATGACTCGACTCTCGTCCGACGGGGGGTTTGATTGGGTTTGATTTCTCGGTGTAATGGTCATTATAGTCACGGTAGCAAAAACGGTAGGATAAATATGTTAAAATAAATAGGGCAGTGCAGGATGTTTGTTTGTGTGGTAGGCAGTTAGCTAAAGGCTAAAGCTAATGTTAATGCTAAATGCTGGAGTGTGGGTCATGCTTACATGGTACATAGCGGCTAATGATAATGCTAATGCTAAATGCTAATTGTAGTTGCGTGCTACATGCTAACGGATATCCTTAGAGACCCCATTACGATGGATTAAAGTCTCTTAAACTTGTCTCTGTGTGTGTAAGTCAGGTTATATGTTTTGTGAGCTCTGTTATGTGTAATTGTGTGAGTATAAGGTATAAAATAGTGAAGCTGTAGCGTAATGCTATCGTTTCTATGGTTTGGCAAGCATGGGGTTAAGTGGATGTGCGCATGCGCTTGAGTTTACGGCGCTAAAACTACGACATGCGGTTATGTGCTAAGACTACAAAACTGCATTGTGGGTAAAGGTCATAGGTCCCATCTGGGGTTACCCTGCAAGGGGAGAAATAGACACAGACGGGGAAACAAAGAGAAGATATATTTTGACATGAGTATTCTAGTTTAAACGGGCGGATGGTTAAAGATGAAACTTGTTTTGTGACCTATTGAATTTATACATTAAATATATGTTGACGGAGTATAATGAATTAAATTAAATGACGGATTAAAATAAAATAAAAATGTTTTTGAGCGATCTGATTTAGTTCTGAGTTTAGTCTTAGAGTGAATAATGTAGAAACGAAACGAATATTGAATGGTTGGAAATACTCAGTGATTGCATTAACTACTACAATGTTATTCTGTGTTTTTGTTCTTCTGTCATATGAGAGGAACGAGAGGAGAGAGGGGAGATACAGGAAGTGCTGACGTGCGTCACGTGACAAGGTGTGACGCAGGCAGAGGATCAGATATCAGGCTAGTTCACAAAATCATCCCTTACAAAATATTTGATGACAATTTCACATAGGCTTGGCAAATACTATTTCATTAAAAATTGCATTTTGGAGGCTCTGTGCATCACTGGGGTTTGATTACAATTGTGTTGGGAATCGAGGACTGACATTATTCTGTAAATTTAAGATAATTAGGGGTTATAGAGCAAGGGGTTACAGGCTTTGTTTTTGGGATTGCTTTGAAGTTGACTAATTTACATTTACTTGCATTTGATGGGTTGTGGTAAGATAGCCAACATTAATTGATAAATTGGTGACATAGGATATAGGAATAAAAATTGGTTTTAATTATTCATGATTTTTAATTGATTTAATTTTTTTTTTTTTGGGAGTTGTTAGGTTTATATTAATAATTTAAGGGGGGGAAGCCATAGGCTATACAGTCTAAAATAGTTCACAATAAGGAATATAAAAGGGTTGATATAGGGAAAAAAAATAGTAATCCTTTAACTAAAGTAGTGTTAGAAAAACTAATGGCAGAAGTTAGTACACCTTTCTCACATACGGATTCAGCAAAAAGACACCCACCTTATGAGAAGGAAGTAGAGCTTAGGAGTAGAGCTTAGGGATGTTTATCCTCAGCTTCCGGTGATCATCCAGGAGGGTGATTGGTGCATCAGAGATGAAGACGAATAATAGATAGAGGACAAGCAGAAACGACGATCACAGAAGAAAAGGCCACTAGTAAGAAGATGATGGAAGATGATATTTCGAGGACAGAACTTAGAGTATAAGCTGTTGAAGAATACTGATATGTCAACGGCGAGAAGGAACAGGACCAAGAAACTCTCTGAGAACTCAATCAAATACAACTTACAACTGGAGAAGAAGGAGAAGAGAAGCTTTGGTTATGAAGAATCAGAGTGAACCAAATCAACAATCACTGTTACAGCTTCAACTGAACAATATCAAATGCAATTGTACCAGCCAAGGGGGGTACCAGGTGTTCCATATCCACAGCCAGTTGCTGGACAGACACAGAATTGGAGAGGAAGAGGACGAGAAGAAATAGAAGGAGGAGGAAGATTTCAGCTACACTTCCAGCAACTTTCAGAAGACTGTTATAATTATGGACAGTTTGGTTACTTTACCTGTGAGTGCAACAAGTCAGGAGGAAAAACAGAGAACATTTTTAAGGAAGATACAGGGGTCAGTCAAGATCACCTGTTCTCCAGGTGAACCCTAAAGATTCTAGAGTGCCTAGAAGATCCGGAAGGGGGGTGTCAGCTGATAGCATCGATTAGAGAAGAAGAGAAAATATCTAACAATTGAAGTAAAACCAGAGGACTATGAGAAATGATAGTGAATAGTGTAAAAGCTTTTATCTGTGTTCAGCCTAAAGAGGTTAAACATATCACTAATTGATAACTAATTAGGATAGGGATTTGAGGTAGTAAAACAGTTAATTACTCTTAAGGTACTAATATTAGAGCATATACCTATTGCATTGTTGGGAAGAGATGCATTGTTTAAATTGAACTGTACAATAGGATGTACACTAAACGGCTGTTTGCTTAAAAGATAATATCATAGGAAGGATGATAATCTGTTAGACTGCCTATTAGACAATTTGTCTGAAAAAAGTTAAAAGGGGTGACTGTTATTCTGGGTTACATTCTTACACCAAGAGATTTCAGGCTAGGCTAAAAGGTGTTTAGTCGTTTGCCAAGTCTGTGTAAAAAGTCAGAAACAGGTGGGGACTTTCCCAATCACATATTCTAAAAATTTGGTGGTAAAGGGATTTTGTGAATAAATCAGTGGAAAAGGTTTTTAAAGGTTAGGAGACAATATTAGATTAAAAAAGTTAGGAGAACTAGGTTGAAGGAACTCTAAGACAGTAAGCTAAGTTTCAAAGTTAGTAGTAAGAGAGAGAGAACAATGGTGAAGGACATTTTAGAGTAGGAAGATCAAGGTAATTATAGGTGTATTGTTATAATCAAAAGTTTGAAAGTCAGGGATTAGAGAGAGGACTGAGAGTTGGGAAAAAGTGACACTAGTGGTGATAGATGGAAGTACAAGCAAAGACAACTTTTCTTTGGGGAAAAAACTAGAAGTAACTAAGGACATTAACACTTCAGTCTATTATAACAACAGTGAGAAGCAAGTTAACTCTTTCAACATTGATAGTTATTAAAGTCATAAATATATCGCATTTGATTATAAGGGAACCAATTTTAGGAAAAAATACTTATTAGGGTTAGGATGGGGACGTTCCTCCCACATGGAGAGATAATTATGGAGAAGAAGTATACTTATCTAGTGCAAGCATTAGAATTTGTTCTGGTTAAGAATTATTGGTTAAAAGGCTATGTAATTCATAAAGTAACGCTTATAATGGAAGAGTTGGGGTCTGTTGGGGCCTCCACAGTCATTGAGGGAGTTCAGGAAGAATAGAGACAATATAGATTCATCTGAAATAGTGAAGGATACTATCATGGAGGACAGGATGAGGTCTTTGATTTTAATGTAGGGAGGAGAAAAACTAAATGCATGTAGTTTGATTCTTCTGTTGTGAAAATTAGAGATAGATGGCCAGGTAGGAATCTTTGGTTCCAGCGGTTAACTCATTTTTGTAAGATCAGTGAGGAATCTTGAGGGTCCATGTCTGTTGAGAATTCCAGTCAAACATGTTAGAGACGGTCGCTCGACCTCTATCAAGTGTGTGTGTGTCAGTATTATGCTTTGTCATGACTGTGGTATCAGCAACAATCAGTAACAGATAAAATAATGTCATTGTCAAAACATTTGTTTAAGTCTAGGTTTAGGTGTTATTGGGTTAAGTGAATTAACTTGGGTGCATTTGTTAGATGGAAAGAAAAATCAGGTAACAGCGTAACTGGAGCATTTGAGGTGTAACCATTGAGGGCTAAAATTTGTTTTTGTTCTAATAAAACATATGAGGTAAGGGGGTATGTTTATGGGAATATCAGATTGTGATGTTATATGATAACTTTGGGTAGGCATGACCTTAAGGGTAGTAATGAGAAATATAAATGTAACTTTTTATGTTCCAGTAGTAGGAACAGCAGGACTTTGATGGTTAAAAGATTAGCTTTGCCTGTCAATGTAACTATTGGGAATGTTAAAGATATTTAGAGGGTTTGTAGTGATAAAGCATATATATTCTTACCCTATGGATAGACAGGATGTTGTTACATATACGTTGAAGCTTCCATATGAGGTTTCTACCATTAAAAGAGGGGTAGCAAGCTAGGGTTGAAATAGGGTGAAAAGAGATATGGTGACATTTAATAGTCTTCAAGCCTATCATTGAAGGATAAGTCTAAGGGAGAAGGGGGACTTTTTCCATGGTATGGTGTAACATAAGGTTAGTTATACTTTGAGTCCAGATAGTTCAGATATTATCACTAGGGTTATATATGCATTGAAGAATATAAGGGGATGCGTTTGGGAGATCTGAGAAGACTTGGTTGCAAGATCAGGTAGGCCAGTAGGGGCAGTGATGGGTTACATTTAATGGCAGCTTTGATAGCACTGTGTGTGAGGTTTGTAATTTGTTACTGACCTTTGAGAAAGCTATGATATTGAGATAGGTTGGAGAGTGATGCCTGGAGACAACACTCAGATGCCGGTGTTGACTGTTCCTGATCTGGATGAAGATGGACCAGTGGAACTGAATGGATAAATATCATTTTTTATGAGTTGATGATTTTTCAATTGTTTTTTTTTGTTTTTTCAGTATTGGTGTGATTTGTGGTATGATTTATGAATCAAAGGGGGAATAGGTTAATGTGATTCATGCATCATTTATATATCATTTTTATATTCTTAGTGGATATTGATGTTTAATTTGAAAGGGGTGTTTTGCAAAGATACTGTTTGGTCGTTTCTTTTCTTTTCTTCCAGAAGCATTTGGGGGAACATATGGAGATTGAAATACTCAAACAACGACAATATGAAGGGACAATATGACTGGAGGAGATGAAACAAGGAGGGTGTGGCCGATTCCATCATCAACAGTCCATTGGAAGTCGAGACTACGGGGAGATGAAGTGTAGTGGACTACATTCCAGTGTCTGCAATGAAATATAGACATGTGTAATACATAATTTGTGTCATATTCTTAGGGATTAATTTTTGTAGAAGGATATTTGATGTTATTGAATACATGTGAGGATCTTAGATGTTTTTGTTTATTTCGGTGATGCTTAGGGACAGAAGAAGGTCTAGGCAGGGAGAGGTTCACTGTAGGGTCCAATGGGTTGACCAGCCTTACAAGTGGATGTTTTTGGATAGGATTTTGTTTGCAGGGGGCTTACATGTGTATTTAATTGCATCATAGTTTCAAATGCATTTACATGGTTTATGAGTTTATCTGGAGTACGGAGGTGGTTGCCTGGGGGCAGAGGGACCGTGAGAGAATTTTACTGTCTTGATTGATGGATGGAAGGTTGCCGGACAGTTTTTCGCTCTTACACTCCATAGAGATTTGTTCATATTTCATAGTAATGTATTCACACTTCATAAAGATAGTAATGTATTCACACTTCATAAACAGTTGTTCATATTTCATAGAAAGGTATTTACACTCTAGAGGATAATGTTTTTTGGTTTAATGTTAAAGATACTCAATAAGATAAATTCTTACTGGTCATAGTCCTATTCTGTTTGTTGTCGAGACTGTTCGTCTCGAAGGGGGGAATATCGTATATGAAGATTATGTCTTTGTTAAATGTTTTTCATGAAGAAAGGGAATGTTGTTTATGTTAGTATCAAAAGGGAATGTTTTAGTGTAACGTCACATACAACAGACAGGAAGTGTGTTGTAGACAGGGGAGACTGGTGATTGGCCAGAAGAGGGAGCATCTTTTTGCAGTGTTTATAAATAGGGGCTAGACTACAGAAAGGGCAGAACGGCCATGACAATCTGAGATGCCGTTCTCCGGACACCGCGGGTCTGTAACTTATGCTGTAACCTCGTGATTTTAATAAAAGCCTCTAACACGGTGCAGCTTGAGCGGACTCTTTGTTGACAGCAATAATGGCCACCATTCACCCGATACGACAGTAGCCTACCAAACTTGCTAACTGCCTGGTACTCCACACTCTATTGTCCTTCTAATCAATGCAAATGTAGTCAAAAATCTAATCAAACACTCATGTTGCGCAGCATTTCTGTAGGCTATGCAATTGCATGAGAAAACAGCGTTTTGATGGCCTCTATTAAAAAGAGGATCCCATCAGCATTATATAGGCTAGGCCTACTAAATTTCCCAACTTTCCTAATATTAAACACATTTCTTCGCTTTACAACAGAAGTATAGCCTACCTGGCTGGCATTAAAATGAACCATGGGAAATGTGTCCTCTATCCGATATTTAAATGTATTTTCCCCCTGCCCCTGTTCCGAGACAGGTGCATGATAATGGTCCATTCTAAATGAAAACTAATTTCACACACATATTATTTAGTATATGTAAAGACAAGATTAAATCAAGAATAGTCTAATGGGTGACAATATTAGCCTATCACTTGTGAATTATATATTATCACTTGTGAATGATGCCCAGCTTGTTCATTTGTATTTAATGTTTTATTTCACCTTTATTTAACCAGGTAAGCCAGTTGAGAACAAGTTCTCATTTACAAGTTCTCATTTACAACTGCGACCTGCATTAAGGCAAGAAACAGCGCCTAATTCATAAATAATAATAATTCATGACTTTTTCAAATCATAGTCCCACACCTCATGTAGCCTAGCCCATAGGCCTATAGGTTTTGATAAAGTTTGTATCACAACTAAAGTGGCCAAGCTCACTGGCCCTAAAAGGCATTGTTTTTTTAAATGGGCATTACGGCCACACTAGGGGGATGCAGAAATTTGAGGCATTATCAAGTGCTTGCCAAATTGTGAATGAGAGACTGATGAAGTGTGTACAGCCTGTGCAAGATACAAAGCAGAGCTCATGCCTTTCATGGAACTTTTTTCAAATCATCATTAGTCGCATCTTGCAGCCTTAGAATGTATTAAAAATCTAAACATATAGCCAAACGTTTGTATCACAACTAAAGCTTCGTGTTTCTTTGTTAACCCCTCAATACAGAATAGCCCCATGTGCGCACTCCCTCAGAAATCATTTGGAGAAAACATCCTTTCTATTTTATTAATGTCAGTGGGTGCTGTAGGTGGGTGTGGTGCAGGAATCAGATGCAGGACGCAGAAAAATAAGTCCAATAGACTTTAGTGAACAGCACACTCAAATTCACGAGTCAAACGCCCGGAGGCGAGAAAGTCCGCACACAGGCGAAAACCAAACAGCGCACAAAACAGTGCGTAAATAACCTCCGAACACAGAGGAGGAAAATATGAAATGCACAAGGCAAACAGTAGCGCACAAAACACGACAGCGAAACAATAACACACAAACACAGACACACACAACGAGAACTAAATAGAACACTAACGAGGACTAACTAGACACAGGTGTACAACATCAAGACCAAACCAAACGAACAAGAAACATAGATCGGTGGCAGCTAGTACTCCGAGACGACGACCGCCCGAAGCCTGCCGAACCAGGAGGAGGAGCAGCCTCGGCGAAACCGTGACAGTACCCCCCTTTGACGCGCGGCTCCAGCCGTGCGCCGACCCGGCCTCGGGGACGACCAGGAGGGACGCGGAGCAGGGCGCGCGGGATGGTCCCGGTGGAACTCCGACAGGAGAGATGGGTCTAGGATGTCCCTCCGCGGCACCCAGCACCGCTCCTCCGGGCCGTACCCCTCCCACTCCACGAGATACTGGAGACCCCCCATCCGGCGTCTGGAGTCCAAGATGGACCGAACGGTGTACGCCGGAGCCCCCTCGATGTCCAATGGGGGCGGAGGAGTCTCTCCTATCTCATTGTCCTGGAGTGGACCAGCTACCACCGGCCTGAGAAGAGACACATGGAACGAGGGGTTAATATTCTTATATTCAACAGGTAGATGTAACCTATAACACACCTCGTTCAATCTTCTCAGGACTTTAAAGGGCCCCACAAACCGCCGACCCAGCTTCCGGCAGGGCAGGCGGAGGGGTAGGTTTCTGGTAGAGAGCCAGACTCGATCTCCGGGTGCGTACACCGGCCCTCACTGCGGTGGAGATCGGCGCTCGCCTTGTGACGAAGGACGGCCCGCTGCAGGTGGACGTGGGCAGCGTTCCACGTCTCTTCCGAGCGCCTCATCCAATCATCCACCGCAGGGGCCTCGATCTGGCTCTGCTGCCACGGTGCCAGAACCGGCTGGTAACCTAATACACATTGAAAATGGGTTAGGTTAGTAGAGGAGTGGCGGAGAGAGTTCTGGGCCATCTCGGCCCAGGGAATGTAACGCGCCCACTCCTCAGGCCGGTCCTGGCAATACGACCTCAGAAACCTACCCACATCCTGGTTGACACGTTCCACCTGCCCGTTACTCTCCGGGTGGTACCCCGAGGTAAGGCTAACCGAGACCTCCAAACGCTCCATAAACGCTCTCCACACACGGGAGGTAAACTGGGGGCCTCGATCAGACACTATATCCTCGGGGACCCCGTAATGCCGGAAGACGTGGGTAAATAGGGCCTCAGCGGTCTGTAGGGCAGTAGGAAGACCCGACATAGGGGAGAAGACGACAGGCCTTAGAGAACCGGTCCACAGCGACCAGGATGGTGGTATTCCCCTGAGAGAGGGGAAGGTCTGTTACAAAATCCACCGAGAGGTGGGACCATGGTCGTTGTGGAACGGGTAGGGGCTGTAACTTACCCCTGGGCAGATGTCGGGGCACCTTACACTGGGCGCACACCGAGCAGGAGGAGACGTAAACCCTCACATCCCTAGCCAAAGTAGGCCACCAGTATTTAGTGCTAAGGCAATGCACTGTCCGGCCAATACCCGGATGTCAGAGGAGGGTGACGTGTGAGCCCAGTAGATGAGTTGATCCCGAATCTCGAGCGGAACGTACTTCCGACCCTCAGGACATTGTGGAGGGCTGGGGTCGATGCATAGCGCTCGCTCGATCTCGGCATCGACCTCCCACACCACCGGTGCCACAAGGCAAGACTCCGGTAGTATGGGAGTAGGCTCAACGGACCTCTCCTCCGTGTCATACCGCCGGGACAGTGCATCTGCCTTGCCATTCTGGGAACCAGGGATGTACGTGATTTTAAATACGAACCTGGTGAGAAACATACTCCATCGAGCCTGGCGAGGTTCAGTCTCCTCGCTGCCCTGATGTACTCCAGGTTCCGATGGTCAGTCAAAATGAGGAAAGGGTGTTGAGCCCCCTCAAGCCAATGCCTCCACACCTTAAGGGCCTGAACTTCAGCTAACAGCTCCCTGTCCCCAACGTCATAGTTACGCTCCGCCCGGGCTGAGCTTTTTGGAGTAAAAGCACAGGGGCGGAGTTTAGGTGGCGAGCCGGACCGTTGAGAGAGCACGGCCCCTATACCAGCCTCAGACGCGTCCACCTCAACCTGAAAGGGAATCGTGGGATCCGGATGCGCCAGCACCGGAGCCGACGAAACAGGTCCTTCAGTCTCCCAAAGGCCCTGTCCGCATCAGCTGACCACTGCAGGCGCACCGGACCCCCCTTCAGAAGGGACATGATGGGAGCTGCCACCTGTCCAAAACCCCGGATAAACCTCCGGTAGTAATTCGCAAAAGCCCAAGAACTGCTGCACCTCTTTTACAGTGGTTGGAGTTTGCCAATTACGCACAGCGGACACACGATCCACCTCCATACTCACCCCTGACGCGGACAACCGATAACCCAAAAAAGTAGACCGACTCCTGGAAAAACAGACATTTCTCTGCCTTGACATATAGGTCGTGCTCCAACAGCCTCCTCAATACACGTCGCACCAGGGTTACATGCTCGGCTCGGGTAGACGAGTATACCAGAATATCATCAATGTACCCGACCACCCCCTTGTCCCTGCATATCCCGGAAAATGTCATCTACGAAGGATTGAAAGACTGATGGAGCATTCATCAACCCATATGGCATGACAAGATATTCGAAATGACCTGACGTGGTACTAAACGCTGTTTTCCATTCATCGCCCTCCCTAATGCGCACCAAGTTATACGCGCTCCTGAGATCCAATTTTGTGAAAAACCGCGCCCCATGCAACGACTCTGTCATGGTCGCAATCAGAGGGAGTGGATAACTGTATTTCACAGTAATCTGATTGAGACCACGGTAATCAATGCATGGGCGCAACCCTCCATCTTTCTTTTTCACAAAAAAGAAACTCGAAGAGGCGGGGGGAAGTGGAAGGCGAATGTATCCCTGTCTCAAAGATTCGGCTATGTAGGTCTCCATAGCTTTTCTCTCCTCTTGAGACAAAGGATACACATGGCTCCGTGGGAGCGCTGCTCCTGCCTGGAGATCAATCGCACAATCCCCCTGTCTATGGGGAGGCAACTGCGTCGCCCTAGTTTTGCTAAACACAAGAGCTAAATCCCCATATTCAGGCGGAATGTGCAGTGCGGGCACTTGGTTTGGACTTTCCACCGAAGTCGCCCCCACGGAAACACCCAGACATCGCCCCTCACACTGAACAGACCACCCATCGAGAGCCCTCTGTTGCCACGAAATAGCAGGGTTATGGGTGCTTAACCAGGGAATCCCCAGCACCACTGGGTACGCAGGAGAGTCGATCAGATACAGCCTCTTCATTTACATTTACATTTTAGTCATTTAGCAGACGCTCTTATCCAGAGCGACTTACAGGAGCAATTAGGGTTAAGTGCCTTGCTCAAGGGCACATTTACGTCATTTAGCAGACGCTCTTATCCAGAGCGACTACAAATTGGTGCATTCACCCTATAGCCAGTGGGATAACCACTTTACAATTATACTTTATTTTATTTTTTTTTGGGGGGGGGGGGGGTAGAATGATTACTTTATCCTATCCCAGGTGTTCCTTAAAGAGGTGGGGTTTCAAATGTCTCCGGAAGGTGGTGAGTGACTCCGCTGTCCTGGCGTCGTGAGGGAGCTTGTTCCACCATTGGGGTGCCAGAGCAGCGAACAGCTTTGACTGGGCTGAGTGGGAACTATGCTTCCCGCAGAGGAAGGGAGCCAGCAGGCCAGAGGTGGATGAACGCAATGCCCTCGCCTGGGTGTAGGGACTGATCAGAGCCTGAAGGTACGGAGGTGCCGTTCCCCTCACTGCTCCATAGGCAAGCACCATGGTCTTGTAACGGATGCGAGCTTCAACTGGAAGCCAGTGGAGTGTGCGGCGGAGGGGGTGACGTGAGAGAACTTGGGAAGGTTGAACACCAGACGGGCTGCGGCATTCTGGATGAGTTGTAGGGGTTTAATGGCACAGGCAGGGAGGCCAGCCAACAGCGAGTTGCAGTAATCCAGACGGGAGATGACAAGTGCCTGGATTAGGACCTGTGCCGCTTCCTGTGTAAGGCAGGGTCGTACTCTCCGAATGTTGTAGAGCATGAACCTGCAGGATCGGGTCACCGCCTTGATGTTGGCGGAGAACGACAGGGTGTTGTCCAGGGTCACGCCAAGGCTCTTCGCACTCTGGGAGGAGGACACAACGGAGTTGTCAACCGTGATGGCGAGATCATGGAACGGGCATGACCCCCCCTGCGCACACATCCTAAGTGGCGCTGTGACTTGCCTGATCAACCCCGACCCCAACGGACGGCTATCTAAGGCATGAACGGGAAAAGGTTTGTCAACGGGTAGGAGAGGGATCCCTAACTCTAAACAAAACTTTCGATCAACAAAATTCCCAGCTGCGCCTGAATCTACTAGCGCCTTATGCTGGGAATGAGGTGCAACCTGTGGAAAACCAACAGGTATACAAAAGTGCGCAACAGAAAGCTCTGGGTAGGTGGGGCGTCTACTCACCTGGGAGGCCCCCCCAGTGCGTGGCCTGTTGTCTTCTCCCCCGGAGAACCCTCCCCAGCACCTGGCCGCAGTGTGCCCTCCACGACCGCACTTGGTGCAGGAGACAGGCCCCCTCGGGCTCCTCCTACTCCGTTCTCTAGCGCCCGGCACCCCCGAGCTCCATAGGGCTCGGCTCGGAGGTGCCGGAGGGCGGAATGGACGGACCCCCCTCGGGACGTCCACGGGTGGCCAGCAGGGTGTCTAAACGGATGGACATATCAACCAACTGGTCGAAAGTCAGATGGGTATCCCTGCAGGCCAACTCTCGTTGAACGTCCTCCCGGAGGCTACACCGAAAATGGTCAATGAGAGCCCGTTCATTCCACCCCTGCATCCGCCACTAGAGTCCGGTACTCCAAAGGGAAACGCCTGTGCGCTCCTCCTCCCCTGTCTCAAGTGGACTAGCCGCTCCCCCGCCGCTTTGCCCTCAGGTGGATGGTCAAACACGGCCTTGAAGCGGCGGGAGAACTCGGCGTAGGAGATGGTGTTGGCGTCCATCTTCCTCCACTCAGCGTTAGCCCACTCCAACGCCTTTCCCGAGAGACAGGAGATGAGGGCGGAAACGCCTCGTGTCCCGAGGGCACCGGGTGTACAGTGGCCAGGTAGAGCTCCACCTGCAGGAGGAACCCCTGACACCCGGCAGCTGTTCCGTCATACGCCCTCGGGAGCGAGCCGAATCCTCCTGGGTTCCGGACCTGGGGCTGGTGGACCGGCCGATGGGGTGGACAGGGTAGGTGGAGGTGTGGGTACCCTGCTGGCTTCCCATCGGTGCAGGGTGTTGATCACGTCCTGTAGAGCGGTCTCCAGTTGTCTTATCTGGCCCTCCTGCCAATGGATATGCTCCTCGAGCGACACAGGTGTCAGCCGATCCTGCTGATTCCATAATGGTGTGTTATTCTGTCAGTGGGTGCTGTAGGTGGGTGTGGTGCAGGAATCAGATGCAGGACGCAGAAAAATAAGTCCAATAGACTTTAGTGAACAGCACACTCAAATTCACGAGTCAAACGCCCGGAGGCGAGAAAGTCCGCACACAGGCGAAAACCAAACGGCGCACAAAACAGTGCGTAAATAACCTCCGAACACAGAGGAGGAAAATATGAAATGCACAAGGCAAACAGTAGCGCACAAAACACGACAGCGAAACAATAACACACAAACACAGACACACACAACGAGAACTAAATAGAACACTAACGAGGACTAACTAGACACAGGTGTACAACATCAAGACCAAACCAAACGAACATGAAACATAGATCGTGGCAGCTAGTACTCCGGAGACGACGACCGCCGAAGCCTGCCCGAACCAGGAGGAGGAGCAGCCTCGGCCGAAACCGTGACAATTAATCTATGTTCAATTACATTCTTCATACTATAAAATAATGTATCGGAATTCTAAGCAAATCCTGTCTGCTAAATGAACTAGTGTAGCCCACAGCCATATGGCATAGCCAGATCAGGACCTAACATAAGGACAATTCAGAGTATGCTATTCTGTTCTTCTGAAACAGACTACATTTTCTTCATATCATGCTTCTTTAGACCTGTCTAAAATAAATAATGGATTTATTGTGACGGTGTAGGTTATATTACATAGATGTATTACTTTTTAAAATGTAGATGTTCCAAAGGTCTGCATCAGTGGCTTGTAGGCTATGCGTGGAAGCCAGGAGATGCTAAATGTGTTTATGTTAATTAAAGGTCAATTACTGTGAGACCGGCAGTTATTTACTTGACAATCACCGGCTGACAAAATGTAATGACGCCAAAGCCCTAGATTAGACCCATTTAAAAAAAACATAGTATGAAGAGAGTGAAGGGTGATAATTAGTTCATGTTTGTGTCTGTAAGAGTTTGGTCAGGTGACCTCACTAACCTCTGCGTGTATTTGTGTATCTTAGGTGGTCTTGGTGCTGAGGTTGGAGAGAGGGGCAATTGTTTCTCTCTGGGACAGAGACAGCTGCTGTGTCTGGCCAGGGCTCTGCTGACTGAAGCTAATGTAAGAACCAGCCCGCACCATCCATCCATATGAATTACTAACATGGCTTTGAATTCATCCATCCAAATTACTAACATGGCTTTGAATTCATCCATCCATATCAATTACTAACATGGCTTTTAATTCAACCATCCATATCAATTACTAACATGGCTTTGAATTCAACCATCCATATCAATTATTAACATGGCTTTGAATTCAACCATCCATATCAATTACTAACATGGCTTTATTTCTCAACCATTGTTTCCTCTCTATAGATTCTGTGTATTGACGAAGCCACAGCCAGCGTTGACCAAAAGACTGACAAGCTGCTACAACAGACAATCAGAGAGAAGTTTCAAGACAAGACCGTCCTCACCATTGCCCATAGGTAAATTATTCAGTGAACACAACTTTACATAACGATCTTAAGTGCTATAGTAGACATTTATACCGAATTATACATAACTTACGTTTTCATGGTACATTTATATCATAATTTGATGTCACAGTTGAATAAAGTGACACCTTGATTTTCTCTCTCTGTCAACAGGATGAACACCATCATGGACTCAGACAGGGTGCTGGTGATGCATTCTGGGAAGGTGGTGGAGTTTGACACCCCTGCTGATCTGTGCCAAAGAGACGACTCATTTTCTGCAAGCTGGTTGGTGGGAGGGGAGAGTGTGAGGAGAAGCTATCAGAGGACTAATGACAATGGGAAATGTCAATGGGGATTTCTCTCTCTGTTTCCCCACAGGAGGCCAGTGGTGGTCGGACTCGGTGGACCAACCAACCACCCGTCCGATGGAGGTGGTAGAATTTGGCCCTATAATAATTACTGGTCCAGGGGTCCAGGGTCAGAATTTTTTTTTCTTCACCCACATTATCGTTAAGGTTAGGATTTGGTGTAGGGTAATCTGATCCTAGATCTGTGGTTAAGGGCGGAGACTTCTACCTCGAGGCCCACTGACTGACATTTGACCTTTGACCTCAGAGAGTAAGGTCTGAATAGTCCAACCTGAGCAAGATTATTGTTTTACTACATTTTATGAAGTTGGGTTAATTTTCTAACCTGGGCGTCATGTGGAATTTCTCCGCTTTTTATTTGGAAACACGTTAATGGGGTACGAAATAACTGATGTGTCAATAGCACAGAGTTAATGAAGAAACATGGAATAAGTACTTTAATTGCTTTTGTATTGAAGGGAGTATTTTATAGCACTATAATGGATTTTTACAGAAAAATTGTTTTCCTAGAGCAAGTCAATCATTCACTTTGCAGCACCGTTAATTTATGAATTCCTCTTGCACCTGGTCTGTTGGCAGTATGATCTTTATAGCTAGACAGAGCACACAATAATGGACATTCTTCACATAGATAAAATGCATGTTTACACACTGTTTGCTGTACGGATGTGCTGCAGACTAATAGACTTTATGATAAAGACAATTTAAAGTTGTTCTTTTTCTATTTACCATTCACACACAGCAAATTTGTTTGGATGCTCCTCGCAATATTGTTACATCTGAGGATTTCAAGCCATTCTGTAGTAGGACCACTGTATATCAGTCATTTGAGAATGTTTCTGTTTTGTAATATACACTAATAGAGAACATCTCAGGGAGAATTGTCTTTACATGCAGCGTTTTCAGTTGTGGTCAGTACTCATGTACAGTAATATGAAGGTGTAACATGTTAAAAATAAAATGGCTCCACTGGTTTAACACATTTCTTGTCACTTATTTTTATTTATTGGGTTTGCCTGAACGTCATTATGATAATCTTCATGATTAGTAATTATATTTCTATATGTTACACATTCCATGTTATTGTTTTGTTGAGTTTGGGTTTATCTGAATGGCATGATTACATAATTGTCATGAATGGTAATTGGAAGGAGGAGTAGCCCCACCTTAAAGGTATGGTTACATAGTTAGAATGTTATACAGTCTCATAAATCAGTTCTATTCAAGTCTTAATCCCTAGATCATGCCACACCTTCATTTTTGTGCCTGATAATTACCGTGAGTCATATGAATGCCTTGCTGCCCCTCCCTTGAAACAAGACAACTCTTTGGCACAGATCTGCATTTTTGTGATATTAACAGACACTTATTTTTTCCCACCTGTCTTGGTGTGTTGTTGGAGAGTGCTCTGTTTGTGTTTTTCTCTATCTCACAGTTCCAGTCTTGGGAGGTTTCAGTGATCACCCTGCCTACCTGGACTGGAGAATGTGTGTGACGGTTTGTGGCTGGGAAGGCATGCCGATGGTGGAACCAGTTTGTCTGCTTTGGGGAGAGTATGCTTTCACTGACTGAGGCACGGGGTAGGCAGTCCTACAGGAGTACGGAGCAAACAGCATGGACTGCTAACACTGTCACAACTTTCTCACATCAGTGTTAAATTCCTCAGTGGCTGAATAACAAGAAACTGCATGGTCAAAACAACCCAATGAAGCCTAAGGTAAGAGTTTGATTTGTTGTCAATTAACATTTTGAAACTTTTGCTGAAGTACTCCATCCAGACTATATGGTGCCAGGTACTATTGCTAGTGTTTACGAAGTCCACAAGGATGTCATCGTTGTAGTAGCTAGATGAATATGTCAAGTTTGGAACAGTATGTGCAGGTTTGTAATGCAAATGTCTACAGTAACTATTTACATTTTAGTCATTTAGCAGACGCTCTTATCCAGAGCAACTTACAGTTAGTGAGTGCATACATTGTTTTTTTTATACCCCTGTGGGAATCTAACCCGCATGTAGAGCATTGCAAACATTTTATACCTGAAAAAATATTAAAGAAGTCTTAATAGGGCATTGGGCCACCACGAGCCAGAACAGCTTCAATGCACCTTAGCATAGATTCTACAAGTGTCTGGAACTCTGTTGGAAGGATGCGACACCCGTCTTCTAAGGGAAATTCCATAATTTGGTGTTTTGTTGATAGTGGTGTAAAATGCTGTCTCAGGCGCCACTCCAGAATCTCCCATAAGTGTTCAATTGGGTTGAGATCTGGTGACAGACGGCCATGGCATTTGGTTTACATCGTTTTCATGCTCATCAAACCATTCAGTGACCACTCGTGCCCTGTGGATGGGGGCATTGTCATCCTATGGGGGCGTAGCCATGGTAGCCAAAATGGGGGCATAGCAGTGGTAGCCCAAATATTTACCATTGAAGGTTTTTGCATTAATTAAAATAACTAGTATATCTTAGAAGTCGTGTTGACCTCTTTTGTTCCTAATACCAGATTTGAATTGACGCGACTTTGACAGGGAACATTGCTGGTCCTCTGTAGCTCAGCTGGTAGAGCACGGCGCTTGTAACGCCAAGGTAGTGGGTTCGATCCCCGGGACCACCCATACACAAAAATGTATGCACACACGACTGTAAGTCGCTTTGGATAAAAGCGTCTGCTAAATGGCATATTATTATTAAAATATTGGCCAAAATGGAGGCATAGCCATGGTAGACAAAATAATGGCCAAACGAATGGCCTGCCCAGCATTTTATACTTGTCCCTAAAATGGGATGTTAATTGCTTAATTAACTCAGGAACAACACCTGTGTGGAACCACCTGCTTTCAATATACTTTGTATCCCTTATTTATTCAAGTGTTTCCTTTATTTTACATTTACATTTTAGTCATTTAGCAGACGCTCTTATCCAGAGCGACTTACAGTTAGCACATACATTATTTTATCAAACCCACAACCCTGGCGTTGCAAACGCCATGCTCTACCAACTGAGCTACATCCCCTGCCGGCCATTCCCTCCCCTACCCTGGACGACGCTGGGCCAATTGTGCGCCGCCCCATGGGTCTCCCGGTTGCGGCCGGCTACAACAGAGCCTGGATTCGAACCAGGATCTCTAGTGGCACAGCTAGCACTGCGATGCAGTGCCTTAGACCACTGCGCCACTCGGGAGTTACTAGTTTGGCATGTGGCATAATTACATTCAATCTCGCTCCTGAATTAAAGTTATTCCATTCAAAATGCAACAGAATGATGAGTTGGCTGACTTAAAAGCAATAGGAGAATATTGAAACACATAGTATAATAAGTCGGAGTGATTAATATTTGTACATATTCATGTTTTGGAGGTACAGTGTTTGATGATGAAGTTAATGATGATGATTATGACAATTGTGGAACAAATTATTGTTCATAGAGCAGCAGTCTCACTAAGCATGTGACACAAATCACCTGCAGGACTTGAAAGAACATACTGTAAGCGATCGTTTACAAATCACTTTATTTGAGCCCCTGCCACAGCAAGCTTCTCATAATAGAAAGTGGTGGGTGTGGTCACTTCTGAGTGTACTTTTAGAAAGGAAACACCCGACTATAGTGCACTTGTCTCTATTTCCCTGGAAAAACGTGTTCCTGTTGTTCCCTCCATGTCCCAAGGCCACACCTCGAATACCTTAAAGGTTCAGCTACCTGGGTGTCAACCATGTGCCTATTTGCTTATGTAAACAGGTTATCCCCCATAGCCCATCTTTAGTTGTGGTTTCAGCTGATTTTGGTCTTTATGGTCAAAGGGGTAGAATGAGCTGTGCCATTATTGTCTAATTATGTTCTTTCTTTGCATTTGATACTCTTGAAGGCTATGAAAGTATGCTGCAGTATTTAGGCCTATATGATTTGATTATTATAGCATGAAACCAAGCTGAGCATTTATTTTCAACTGATTCTTCCCCCCTAAACATGTTTAGACAGAAGAGCTTTTCATAAAGGATCATGGTATGTGAGATCATTCATCCATCAGCTAAGCAACAGGAAATGTACTTTTTGAAAAACACCTATGCCTCAGCATTACTTTCTAGAAGTGCATGCCATTTAAAACGTCTATTTAAAAAAGTTATTGTATTATAGATTTTGTAAATTATTGTAAATAACATGTCTTTTTAAGTTAATTGTTCATTGTTGGCATTTGATGTTTGGGTTATTGAAACATGACTAATGCTGAGGCCACACGCCTGTCTACACATTTCTTATAACTATGTTTGTATGTCTGGTTTTAGCCTGGTGTCCGCAGAGGGAGGAGCCTCTCTGAGGGGCTGATGCTGGAGGAATCAGAGAAAGGACGATTGGTCGTCTCCAGCGTTGTCGATGGCTCCTTGGCCAATCAGGGGCTCAAAGAAGGTATGATTTTTGAGTCTCTTATTTAATACATCACATTTTTGTTGAGTGTCAAAGCTCCCAAAATACAAAAAAATCTTTAGCTCAGACTTTTGTGCATCAATAAAATACATAGCTGTTTCTAAGGACATGTTTAGAATCATTGACATTTTCAGTCACCAAGCTTTAACTGTGAGAAATGTTATTTTTTTCAGGAGATGAAATTGTGGGTGCCACAATCAACTTCGACCAACTTTCGAAACACGATGTGTTGAAAATACTGAAGCTGATGGATGATAGTGGATTTGATGAGAAGGTTCAAGTTCTGACCAAAAATAATTTGAGCAAGAGTATGGGGACCTTGGACAGCATCAAAGCCCCAGAGGAGGTTTGTGGAATACATGTCAAGTCAAACAGAATTAGCTGAATAACAAATAAGAAAGTACATTTTCAAAATGTTGTTAGATCAATTATATCCATTGTTATTGGATTGCTTTCTCTTTGCAGATTCTGAAGGATTCCTATAACAGACTCAATGCCAAAATAAAGAAGTTCATGAAGGATGACAGCTCTGGACAACCTACAGGTTCTGGGGGAAGTGGCTCTCCTTACGGACAGGAAAGAGGCAAGGGACCGAGACATCTCTGGGCCAAGCCTGATGTCAGAGGAACAGACTCTACAGTACCCCTCGATGCTCCTGGTGGAGGACTTTGGTTGCCTAATGCCAACATGAGTACATCAGATCTCTCCCTAGCTCATTTGAATGGGTCTTTAGGGGCTGATCCTGGTGTCAATATCTCAGATTTACCTTCAGTAGACCTTAAAGGTTCCAAAATAGATATAGAATTGCCAGATTCAGACATTGGTATCCCATCTGGGAAGATCAAAACACCAAGTCTTGGTATGGCTGACTTTTCTGTATCTGGACCAAGAGTTAGGACTCCAGACCTGGACCTCTCAGCGGCTGAGATGTGTCTATCAGACGTCAGTTTGCCTGACCTCAGTACTCCAGATATTGACATACCCTCAGGTAAATTCAAACTAAAGAAACCACATGCAGAACTCAAAGCTCCGGATTTCGATGTGGATGCCCCCTCTGGTAAACTGAATATGCCCAAATTTGGCTTCTCTGGCCTACAAAGACCAGATCTGGGCATTGATGCTGATGTAAAAACACCAAAGCTAAGTCTCAAAGCTCCCAAGATAAAAGGTGGGCTAGATGCACCTGACTTGTATTTACCCAAAGTCGACCTGAAATCAACCAAATTGGATGTAAACGCTCCAGATATTGACATCAATGCACCCTCAGAAAAATTCAAAATGCCAAAGTTTAAGATGCCTAGATTTGGCCTTTTGGGCCCTACAGGACCAGACGTTGGCATTGATAGAGACATGGATGGACCAGACCTGAGCTTATTATCTTCCAAATTACAACGGCCTGACATGGATGTTGGTAGCCCATCTGGAAAATTAAAGATACCAAGTTTTAAGGCGCCAGACTTTGGCTTCTCGGGGCCAGATGTTCAAGGGCCTGACTTAGAGGTAAAGACTCCAGACTTGGATCTTTCAGCCCCCAAGTTTAAAGGAGGAATTAGTCCCCCAGATTTGGATCTGCCAGATGTTGATCTCAAAGGCCCCAAACTAAACTTTAATGCTCCAGATTTTGACATAGATATGCCCTCAGGTAAAGTCAAAGTACCTACATTGAATAAACCAAAGGTTGACCTGAATGCTCCTGATCTGTATATCGATGGGCACTCTGATAAACTGAAAATGCCCAAATTCAATCTCTTTGGCACATTGTCAAAAGGACAAGGTCTAGATATCAATGCAGGTGTGAAATCCCCAAAGTTAAAAGGTGGGATTGATGCCCCTGACATGGATTTACCAGACATGGCCCTCAAAGCCCCTAAATTAGATGTAAACACTCCAGATATTGACATTGATTCCCCCACCGGGAAATTCAAAATGCCCAAAATGAAGATGCCTAAATTTGGCATGAAAAGACCTGATGTTGACATAGATGGAGATCTAGAGGGGCCAGACCTGAACTTGTCTGCACCCTCAATGAATCTCAAAGGTCCCAAAGCAGACATAAACATTCCAAATGCTGACATTGGAAGTCCATTAGGAAAATTCAAAATGCCAACTTTCAAGATGCCAGATGCTGGTTTCTCTGGACCAAAGGTTAAAGTGCCTGACTTTGAGGTAAAGACTCCAGGCTTGGATCTTTCAGCCCCCAAGTTTAAAGGGGGAATCCGTCCCCCAGATCTGAATCTGGCAGATCTCAAAGGCCCCAAACTAGACCTCAATGCACCAGATGTAAACTCTAATATGCCCTCAGGTAAAGTCAAATTACCTACATTGAAGGAATCAAAGGTTGATCTGAATGCTCCTGATCTGGACATTAATGGCCCCTCTGGTAAACTGAAAATGCCCAAATTTGGACTGTCTGGTACAATGCCGAAATCCACAAAACTGAATCTCAAAGCCCCAAAGATGAAGGGGGGAATTGATTCCCCAGATGTGAATTTACCAGATGCTGATCTCAAAGCCCCTAAACTAGATGTAAACACTCCAGATATTGACATTGATTCCCCCACAGGGAAATTCAAAATGCCCAAAATGAAGATGCCTAAATATGGCATGAAAAGACCTGATGTTGACATAGATGGAGATCTAGAGGGGCCAGACCTGAACTTGTCTGCACCCTCAATGAATCTCAAAGGTCCCAAAGCAGACATAAACATTCCAAATGCTGACATTGGAAGTCCATCAGGAAAATTCAAAATGCCAACTTTCAAGATGCCAGATGCTGGTTTCTCTGGACCAAAGGTTAAAGTGCCTGACTTTGAGGTAAAGACTCCAGGCTTGGATCTTTCAGCCCCCAAGTTTAAAGGGGGAATCCGTCCCCCAGATCTGAATCTGCCAGATCTCAAAGGCCCCAAACTAGACCTCAATGCACCAGATGTAAACTCTAATATGCCCTCAGGTAAAGTCAAATTACCTACATTGAAGGAATCAAAGGTTGATCTGAATGCTCCTGATCTGGACACTAACAGCCCCTCTGGTAAACTGAAAATGCCCAAATTTGGACTGTCTGGTACAATGCCGAAATCCACAAAACTGAATCTCAAAGCCCCAAAGATGAAGGGGGGAATTGATTCCCCAGATGTGAATTTACCAGATGCGAACCTTAAAGCCCCTAAACTAGATGTAAACACTCCAGATATTGACATTGATTCCCCCACAGGGAAATTCAAAATGCCCAAAATGAAGATGCCTAAATCTGGCATGAAAAGACCTGATGTTGCCATAGATGGAGATCTAGAGGGGCCAGACCTGAACTTGTCTGCACCAAATTTGGACATAGAAGCACCCTCAATGAATCTCAAAGGTCCCAAAGCAGACCTAAATATTCAAAATGCTGATATTGGAAGTCCATCAGGGGAAATTCAAAATGCCAACATTCAAGATGCCAGGTTCTGGTTTCTCTGGACCAAAGGTTAAAGTGCCTGACTTTGAGGTAAAGACACCAGGCTTGGATCTTTCAGCTCCCAAGTTTAAAGGGGGAATCAGTCCCCCGGATCTGAATCTGGCAGATCTCAAAGGCCCCAAACTAGACCTCAATGCACCAGATGTAAACTCTAATATGCCCTCAGGTAAAGTCAAAGTACCTACATTGAAGGAACCAAAGGTTGATCTGAATGCTCCTGATCTGGACATTAACAGCCCCTCTGGTAAACTGAAAATGCCCAAATTTGGCCTGTCTGGTAAAATGCCGAAATCCACAAAACTGAATCTCAAAGCCCCAAAGATGAAGGGGGGAATTGATTCCCCAGATGTGAATTTACCAGATGCGAACCTTAAAGCCCCTAAACTAGATGTAAACACTCCAGATATTGACATTGATTCCCCCACAGGGAAATTCAAAATGCCCAAAATGAAGATGCCTAAATCTGGCATGAAAAGATCTGATGTTGCCATAGATGGAGATCTAGAGGGGCCAGACCTGAACTTGTCTGCACCAAATTTGGACATAGAAGCACCCTCAATGAATCTCAAAGGTCCCAAAGCAGACCTAAATATTCAAAATGCTGATATTGGAAGTCCATCAGGGAAATTCAAAATGCCAACATTCAAGATGCCAGGTTCTGGTTTCTCTGGACCAAAGGTTAAAGTGCCTGACTTTGAGGTAAAGACACCAGGCTTGGATCTTTCAGCCCCCAAGTTTAAAGGGGGAATCAGTCCCCCGGATCTGAATCTGCCAGACCTCAAATGCCCCAAACTAGACCTCAATGCACCAGATGTAAACTCTAATATGCCCTCAGGTAAAGTCAAAGTACCTACATTGAAGGAACCAAAGGTTGATCTGAATGCTCCTGATCTGGACATTAACAGCCCCTCTGGTAAACTGAAAATGCCCAAATTTGGCCTGTCTGGTAAAATGCCGAAATCCACAAAACTGAATCTCAAAGCCCCAAAGATGAAGGGGGGAATTGATTCCCCAGATGTGAATTTACCAGATGCGAACCTTAAAGCCCCTAAACTAGATGTAAACACTCCAGATATTGACATTGATTCCCCCACAGGGAAATTCAAAATGCCCAAAATGAAGATGCCTAAATCTGGCATGAAAAGACCTGATGTTGCCATAGATGGAGATCTAGAGGGGCCAGACCTGAACTTGTCTGCACCAAATTTGGACATAGAAGCACCCTCAATGAATCTCAAAGGTCCCAAAGCAGACCTAAATATTCAAAATGCTGATATTGGAAGTCCATCAGGGAAATTCAAAATGCCAACATTCAAGATGCCAGGTTCTGGTTTCTCTGGACCAAAGGTTAAAGTGCCTGACTTTGAGGTAAAGACACCAGGCTTGGATCTTTCAGCCCCCAAGTTTAAAGGGGGAATCAGTCCCCCGGATCTGAATCTGCCAGACCTCAAATGCCCCAAACTAGACCTCAATGCACCAGATGTAAACTCTAATATGCCCTCAGGTAAAGTCAAAGTACCTACATTGAAGGAACCAAAGGTTGATCTGAATGCTCCTGATCTGGACATTAACAGCCCCTCTGGTAAACTGAAAATGCCCAAATTTGGCCTGTCTGGTAAAATGCCAAAATCCACAAAACTGAATCTCAAAGCCCCAAAGATAAAGGGGGGAATTGATTCCCCAGACATGAATTTTCCAGATGCTGATCTCAAAGCCCCTAAACTAGATGTGAAAGCCCCAGCTCTTGACATCAGTGCACCTTCTGGGAAATTCAAAATGCCCAAATTCAAAATGCCTAAATTCAGAGACCTAAAGAGACCAGATGTTGACATTGATGGAGACTTAGAGGGCCCAGATATAGATATCAATGCCCCCACAGCTAACCTCAAAGGTCCCAAAACAGGTCTAAAAATGCCAGATTTGAAGATGCCTGATTTCGGGCTATCTGGGCCAAATGTAGATGAACCTGACTATCACTTACCTGACATTGACCTCTCAGCCCCAAAGCTAAAAGGGGGAATCAGTCCCCCAGATTTGAGACTACCTAAGGGTCACCTCAAAGGGCCCAAACTAGATCTTAATGCTCCAGATTTTGATGTTGATGCTCCCTCAGGTAAACTGAAAATGCCCAAATTTGGGCTCTCAGGCACTATGCCAAAAGGACCAAATCTGGACATAAATGCAGGTGTGAAATCACCATTCAGTCTAAAAATGCCAAAGATGAAAGGTGGGATTGATGCCCCTGACATGGATTTACCAGACATGGACCTCAATGCCCCTAAAGTAGATGTAAACACTCCAGATATTGACATTGATTCACCCACAGGAAAATTCAAAATGCCCAATCTGAAAATGCCTACATTTGGAGTGAAAGGGCCAGATATTGACATAAATGGAGATATAGAGGGACCAGACCTGAACTTGACATCTCCCAAACGTAAGGGTCCCAAAGCAGACCTAAACATTCCAGATGCTGATATTGACAGTCCATCAGGAAAACTTAAAATGCCAACTTTCAAGATGCCAGATTTAGGTTTCTCTGGACCAAAAGTTAAGGGGCCTGACTTGGATCTTTCAGCCCCTAAGTTTAACGGGGGAATTAGGCCCCCAGATTTGGATCTGCCAGATGTTGACCTCAAAGGCCCCAAATTAGACCTCAATGCACCAGATGTAAACTTTAATATGCCCTCCGGTAAAGTCAAAGTACCTACATTGAAGAAACCAAAGGTTGATCTGAATGCTCCTGATCTGGACATTGATAGCCCCTCAAAATCCCCAGACTTGAGGCTCAAAGCTTCAAACATTAAGGGGGGAATTGATGGTCCAGACATGAATTTACCAGATGCTTACCTCATAGCCCCTGATCCAGATCTTGACATCAATGAACCCTCTGGTAAATTCAAAATGCCCAAATATAAAATGCTTAAATTCAGAGACCTAAAGAGACCAGGTGTTGACATTGATGGAGACTTAGAGGGCCCAGATATAGATATCAATGCCCCCACAGCTAACCTCAAAGGTCCCAAAACAGGTCTAAAAATGCCAGATTTGAAGATGCCTGATTTCGGGCTATCTGGGCCAAATGTAGATGAACCTGACTATGACTTACCTGACATTGACCTCTCAGCCCCAAAGCTAAAAGGGGGAATCAGTCCCCCAGATTTGAGACTACCTAAGGGTCATCTCAAAGGTCCAAAACTAGACCTCAATGCTCCAGATATGCCCTCCAGTAGATTCAGAGTTCCAACCTTAGAGAGGCCAAATGGTAGCATCAAAGACCCTGATTTTGACATCAACACTCCTACATTCAAAATGCATACATTTGGGTTGTCTACTCAAAAAGGACCGGATCATGACATCAGTGCTGAACTAGGTTTAAATTGTCAAAGATGAAAGGTGGGATTGGTTCACCAGATCTTGACCTACCTACAGTTGACCTAAAAGCCCCTAACATAGAGGTAGACACTCCAGATATGAACATTGGTTCACCCTCTGGGAAATTCAAAATGCCTCACCTCAAAATGCCTTTCTGGTATGAAAGGTCCAGATGCTGGAATAGATGGAGACATTGATGGACTAGACCTGAGCTTGTCAGCCCCGAAAGTAAACACAGGGATTGGTAGTCCAGATTTAGACATAAATGTTCCCTCTGGTAACCTCAAAGGCCCCCAAGCTGATCTCAATTTGCCAGACTTTGACATTGCTAAACAATCTAGAAAATTCAAACTGCCGTCGTTAAGATTGCCTCAGTTTGGTAGTCCCAATTGAAGGGCAGTATCAGATATGGACTTTATGAAAACGAATGAAATTTCTCCTCCAGAGGCTAAAGTGGATCTAAGAGCATTAGACTCCAATATTAGTCACCCAGATGTCAGCCTGAGCTTGCCCAAAGCTGATATCAGAAGCCCAGAATACGAAGTGTCATCTCATAGTAAACGCAGATCTGATATCCCAGGTGGAGCGCATATAAAAGGTTTGATATTCCAGGTGGCGCACCATATAAAATATCTGATATCCCAGGTGGAGTACATATAAAAGTGCCAGCCCTAAACATAGACATAGAAGGGAAACTGCCACACACTGATAGGAAGTCTAGGAAGGTCAAAGGAAGAGCCAGTTATCCCATTGCAGATATTGATTTGCCAAAAGTTGATTACCAACTGTCTGGTGTGGATCTGAGAGGTTCAGACCTTAACCTTGATGACCCCACAGTGAAATTCTAAATTCCCAAATCCAAGACTCCTAAATTCGGTAGTTATACAAGAATACCCAGTTATACAAGTCTTCCCAGTATTAACGCCTCAGTCCCTAAATTCCCACCCCAAAGTGTGGATTAGTGGTTTCACAGCCAGATTTGAATTTGAGCAGAACTGACTTCAAGGGCAATAAATATCATAGGAAAGCCCCAGCTGGTGAAACCGACAGATCAAAAAAGTCCAAATCAGTCTAAAATTGTAGTGTCCATGTCAAATTTGACTCATGGTTCAAACCCCAATATTTCTGAAGATCAATCATATTTTGTCACTGTACAGGATTTCCCAAACATGTCAAAGATTGAACTGGGAGCCTGAAAAATCAGCACAAGGAAGAGTCAAACCATAGATCTCATACACTCAGAAGTCTCGACTTCAGTTCATCAAATGTGGACCTTGAAGTTCCAGAAGATGAGAACTCAAAAAGGGTCAACATTATGGCTTTCAAAGCTTATATAGCATTCAGACAACTGACTAAATGTTATTTTAGGCTTGTTTGAATCACAATCTTCTGTTGAAACATAATGCAGAAAACTTCTATTACTTGCACTTATTTGTACTTTTTATGTAAATTGATTGACATTTGTTATGAACATGTTGAAAATGAATGTAAATAATAATAATAATAATATGCCATTTAGCAGACGCTTTTATCCAAAGCGACTTACAGTCATTCTCATTTTGTCAATTTTCTTTTACAAAATGTATGACAAGTTGGTTATATTCTGCTGATAAGCTATTTGAAAATGGTGTTTTTACTGTACACATGCTGTATTACAATAATTTGTTTTATCTTTACATTAATGCAACAAAACAATTAATTCAAAACAACTTCCAAATGCATTAGCCTAGGCAACAATATTCTGACTCGATTCTGACAGTAGGCCTTATTTCCCCTATTTTTGCACTTGAAATAACATTTGGCAAATTAATTCTGTCAAGTATGATAAAACATTTAACTCAATTGCTGTTTTTGTATATTTTATGAGTTTGATTAAAAAAATTATAGTATTGCTTCACCTATTAGAGATTTTCACCTCTGCACCACTAGGTGGTAGTCTTATCACACTTGACTTTACACAACATAAACGTCATCAGTACAATACCTTTGGCACCACCGCACTACCTTTCTGATTTTGAAACTGGAAAATACATGATTGTTTAGAAATATGATCTCTTAAAATGCTGTTTTAAAGAAATCGCACGTATTTGATTGTCTTAATCGGGTTTACAGAAATGTGTCGTTACTATATCAGTTAACGTTACAGTGTGTGGTAGAGGCATTACTAAAAGGTTGAGTATTAAAACAGGCTAATGCAACTTTATTGAAGATATGTAGTGGCTGATATGAACAATAGCACACATAAATGCTAATCATCAGATGTCCTTTTCTAAGTTGCCTTTATCTTTCTTTGGAGAGAACTCTCTACCCTCGAATGTATGCATCCCTTACAATTTTGTGGACCCTGCAAGACCAAGTAGGTCTTCAGCTTTTTCATTCATTGGCTTAATCCCTTATCATACACTTAGCCAGAATAGATTCTGACCCTATGCTTGCTTGCAGCTGCACTGGGGTCAGACAGCCGGTGTAAGATATGGCTCGTAAAACTTAATAATAATAATAATATGCCATTTAGCAGACACTTTTATCCAAAGCGACTTACAGTCATGTGTGCATACATTTTTACGCATGGGTGGCCCGGGGATCGAACCCACTACCCTGGCGTTACAAGCACCATGCTCTACCAATTGAGCTACAGAGGACCAACTTCACTCCAGGTATGAGAAATGTGTTGTACTCAGAGTTGTCCCATTATCCCAACTGTTACACCGAGAACATTGAACGACTGCTAAAAAACTAGCAGTCGTTCAATGTTCTCAGTGTAACAGTTGGGATAATGGGACAATTAGGAGTACAACGCATTTTTCATCCCTGGCTTGAGGTCCGTTTTCCGAGCCATATCTCGCACCTGCTCTGCGGCGTCTTAATCTAAACAGGAATCCTGTCCAACCCCAGTGCAGCTGTAAGCAAGCTTAGGGTCGGAATCTATTAAGGCTTCATTGAACTGAGGGTGCGAATTTAACGGGGCAGGTGTCCAAGTTCTATATAGATGCATGTAGACTGCAGGACCCTGTCCAGACACAAAAAGATTCTTCCCTTTTTCTTGAATGCAATGTTGGTCTGTCATTTTCAGAGCATTCATTTCCAACTAGGTCAGATGCTGCCGTCCCTGTACACCTGAGCCCAGTACAGACATGGGTGGAGACGTTGGAAAGGCGGGAGTGTAAACAGTTGGGTTTGGTTGAACTCCACCCTGATGCTTTTGCAGTCCATACCATGTAGAACTGTCAATGTGTAGCCATTATATTTACATTTAAAGGAGTAGTTCATTGTTTTACAACTTGATGTTAGATGATTCCTCACCCTGAAAGAAGTCTATGGGCCAAGAGAAACTAATCCATGGTTCAGTTTTCTTTAACCCCCCTAAGGTCGATCGCCCCCGCATAACTCTAATTAGCATAATAAAAGAATCCCATCAAAATCAGTCAGTTTAAGCTAGAGATATCTATTTGAAAGGTGAAAGGTGACAGAGCTAGAGCAGTGTTTGTCAGACCATGAAACATCCCGACAATCAGTCTTCTCACAAAACTATTATGACCCCTCTATGGAAAGATGAGACTCTCACGAACACGATGGTGTTCTCCGTTTTGCTCTACGAGCCCCAAAACGTCTTGGGACTTCTCTGAAGTCGGTACAGCCGATCTGCCAACTTCTGTCTGTAGTGTCCAAACAGTTTGGGCGACACACTAAAATGACCCCTCTTTGGAAAGCTGAGACTCTCATGAACACATTTTGCTCTAGGATGCCACAAGCCTCACAAGACTCACTAACCTCTGCATGTATTTGTGTATCTTAGGTGTTCTTGGTGCTGAGGTGGGAGAGAGGGGCAAGTATTTCTCTCTGGGACAGAGACAGCTGCTGTGTCTGGCCAGGGCTCTGCTGACTGAAGCTAATGTAAGAACCAGCCCGCACCATCCATCCATATCAATTACTAACATGGCTTTGAATTCATCCATCCAAATTACTAACATGGCTTTGAATTCATCCATCCATATCAATTACTAACATGGCTTTGAATTCATCCATCCAAATTACTAACATGGCTTTGAATTCATCCATCCATATCAATTACTAACATGGCTTTGAATTCATCCATCCATATCAATTACTAACATGGCTTTGAATTCAACCATCCATATCAATTACTAACATGGCTTTGAATTCAACCATCCATATCAATTACTAACATGGCTTTGAATTCGCTGTACCATTATTTCTCAACCATTGTTTCCTCTTTAGATTCTGTGTATTGACGAAGCCACAGCCAGTGTTGACCAAAAGACTGACAAGCTGCTACAATAGACAATCAGAGCAAAATTTCAAGACCGTCCTCGTGTTTGCCCATAGGTAGATCATTTAGTGAACACAACTTTACATAATTTCTTAAATGCTATTGTAGACATTTATACCGAGTTATACATAACTTACGTTTTCATGGTACATTTATAACGTAATTTGATGTCACAATTTATAAAGTCACACCTTGATTCTCTCTCTCTGTCAACAGGATCAACACCGTCATGGACTCAGACAGGGTGCTGGTGATGCATTCTGGGAAGGTAGTGGAGTTTGACACCCCTGCTGATCTGTGCCAAAGAGACGACTCAGTTTTCTGCAAGCTGGTTGGTGGGAGGGGAGAATGAGAGGAGACGCCATCAGAGGACTAATGACAATGGGAAATGTCAATGGGGATCTCTCTCTCTCTCTCTCTCTGTTTCCCCACAGGAGGCCAGTGGTGGTCGGACTGGGTGGACCAACCAATCACCTGTCCAATGGAGGTGGTAGAAGTTGGCCCTATAATAATTACTGGCCCAGGGTTTGATTTTTTTCATTCCATGATCGTTAAGGTTAGGATTGGGGGTAGGGTAATCTGATCCCATGGGGCGGCGCGCAATTGGCCTAGCGTCGTCCAGGGTAGGGGAGGGAATGGCCGGCAGGGATGTAGCTCAGTTGATAGAGCATGGCGTTTGCAAAGCCAGGGTTGTGGGTTCAATTCCCACAGGGGGTATGAAAAAATAATAATGTATGCACTAACTAACTGTAAGTCGCTCTGGATAAAGAGCGTCTGCTAAATGACTAAAATGTAAATGTAAATCCTAGATCTGTGGTTAAGAGTGGAGACTTCTTCCTCGAGGACCACTGACTGACATTTGACCTCAGAGAGTAAGGTCTGAATAGTCCAACCCGAGCGAGATTATTATTTTGCTACCTTTTAGGAAGTCGGGTAAATTTTCTAACCTGGGCGTCGTGGAATTTTTCCGTCTTTTATTTGGAAACACATTAATGGGGTACGAAAGAGCTGATGTAATGAAGAAACATGGAATAAGTACTTTAATTGCTTTTGTATTGAAGGGAGTATTTTATAGCACTATAATGGATTTTGACTGAAAAGTTGTATTCCTAGAGCAAGTCAGTCATTCACTTTGCAGCATTGTCAATCATTTATGAATGTCTGAGATTCCTCTTGCACCTGGTCTGTTGGTAGTATGATCTTTATAGCTAGACAGAGCACACAATAATATACATTCTTCACATAGATAAAATGCATGTTTACACACTGTTTGCTGTACGGATGTGCTGCAGACTAATATAATTTATGATAAATAAAGACAATTTAAAGTTGTTCTTTTTCTATATGTTTACCATTCACACAGAGCAAATTTGTTTGGAAAGCGCCTCGCAATATTGTTACATCTGAGGATTTCAAGCCATTCTGTAGTAGAACTACTGTATATCAGTAATTTGAGAATGTTTCTGTTGTCTTCTAATATACTGTAAGAGAGAACATCTCAGGGAGAATTGTCTTTACGTGCAGCGTTTTCAGTTGTGGTCAGTACTCTCCTGTACTGTACACCTTAAAGGTATGGTTACATAGTAGAATGTTATACGGTCTCATAAATCAGTTCTATTCAAGTCTTAATCCCTAGATCATTCCACACCTTCATTGTTGTGCCTTATAATTACCATGAGTCATGAATGAACACCAAGCTGTCCCTCCCTTGAAACAAGACAACCCTTTGGCACACCTCTGCATTTTTTTATATTACCAGACTATTTGTTTTCCACCTGTCTTGGCGTGGAGAGTGCGCTGTTTTTTTTCTTCTCTATCTCACAGTTCCAGTCTTGAGAGGCCAGGTTTCAGTGATCACCCTGCCTACCTGGACTGGGGACGGTGTGTGACGGTGTGTGGCTGGGAAGGCATGCCGAAGGTGGAACCAGTTTGTCTGCTTTGGGGAGAGTATGCTTCCGCTGACTGAGGCACGGGGTAGGCAGTCCTACAGGAGTACGGACCAAACAGCATGGACCGATAACACTGTGTCGCAACTTTCTCACATCAGTGTTAAACTCCTCAGTGGCTGAATAACAAGAAAAAACGCAGTCAAAATAGCCCAATGGAGCCTAAGGTAAGAGTTATTGTCAACTTTTGCTGAAGTACTCCATCCAGACTATATGGTGCCAGGTACTATTGCTAGTGTTTACGAAGTCCACAAGGATGTCATCGTTGTAGTAGCTAGATGAATATGTCAAGTTTGGAACAGTATGTGCAGGTTTGTAATGCAAATGTCTACAGTAACTATTGGCATGGATGATGTTTTAATATGCTGATGTGAAATATTTTATACCTGAAAAAAGATATTAAGGATGCATATAGAGTTGGAGAAACCATACATTTTGAAGAGACACTCTGAATTGGCATATTTTTGTACAGTAGTATGTACAGTACATATTAAAAGTTAAATATTCACAAGCATACAGTTTGTCTTGAGTCAATAGAGAGTTCATAAAATACAACCTTAGACTTGGAGAAAATCTCAGTTAGCCTCTAATCTCTTACAGCTCTGCACAATGTGAATGAAAGTCAAATAATAGGAATTATTTGAACAGAGTAATTGTCAAAGTGCCATGTTTCATGAAATATGATTGCAGCTTTTAGCTTTCTGTCAGTCTACTCTTCTTTATGAGTACGTATACAGGTAACTGCCAAAATAAAGGAAACACCAACATAAACTGTCTTAATAGGGCGTTGGGCCACCACGAGCCAAAACAGCTTCAATGCACCTTGGCATAGATTCTACAAGTGTCTGGTACTCTATTGGATGGATGAAACACCATTCTTCCTTGAGAAATTCTGTCATTTGGTGTTTTGTTGATGGTGATAGAAAACGCTGTCTCAGGCGCCACTCCAGAATCTCCCATAAGTGTTCAATTGGGTTGAGATCTGGTGACAGACGGCCATGGCATTTGGTTTACATCGTTTTCATGCTCATCAAACCATTCAGTGACCACTCGTGCCCTGTGGATGGGGGCATTGTCATCCTATAGGGCCATAGCCATAGTAGCCAAAATGGGGGCATAGCAGTGGTAGCCAAAATAATGGCCTGCCCAGCATTTTTATACATGATGGTATGTTAATTACTTCATTAACTCAGGAACCACACCTGTGTGGAAGCACCTGCTTTCAGTATACTGTATCACTCATTTACTCAAGTGTTCCCATTATTTTGGCAGTTACCTGTAGTTACCATTCCTAAATGCATTCTTCATAAGGCATTGTTGGGGGTGTGGCATAATTACATTCAATCTCTGCTCCTGAATGAAAGTTATTCCATTCACAATGCAACAGATTGATGAGTTGGTTGAAGTAAAAGCAATAGGGGAATATTTCAAGCAACACATACACTGAGTATACAAAACATTAAGGACACCTGCTCTTTCCATGACATAGACTGACCAGCAATGTTCCCTCAAATTCTTTGCGGCACAGAGCAAATTTCAGGTCTGCTGAGCGCAAACTTCAGCGCTGTGAAATTTCTGTGCAACTTCCAGTGCGCATTTACTGTGAACACTGAGGCTGTACCTGCTTCAAGTTACAGTTTTAACAGTGGCCAAGTAGGCTACTGAGGCTATTTGATTATAATGTGGGCATACCATACAGTGGCGGTCAGTGCCGTTTAAGATGAGGGAGGACAATTTTATTTTTTCATGAGTAGGCCTTATTTCTATTACAGCATCTTGGATGACTGTCATTCATATTCCATTCACCCAGTTCATTGTAACTGGGATAGGTTTAGGCTACTACTCCTTATACCCATCATGAGGTTGCTACAACCTAGCCTATGAATGAAAGTTGACATCGTAGGTGCACACAGGTCGAGAGAAAAATTTGAGATGACAGACAGTGACACATTGACACACAGTTACACATTCAATACTGCCTTTCACACTTCTTGCCTGCTTCTAGCTGATATAGGGTGTAATCATTAGTCCAACAGTTGCAAACAAGAGTTTATATTGGACAAATTCAGGTATGTTTATCCCCGCTTGATCCGTTTGCTTCCGTTTAAAAAATTGGCGGAATGAATACACCCCTGATCACACGTAAACACAGTTCACTTTCATAGCAGCCACGTTGTACTTGTTCTCGCATCTATGTGCTCACCTCCACTCACATTTTCTCTTCACTTGTGGACTTCAATGCACAACACATCAGCTGTATGTGACCAGGTGAAAAAACCTTTCCAAGCCAAACCATATCATCACTGTTACACACAGCCTACATCGTTGTCACCATATTAGCTAAAGTAACGTCATAGTCAACATAGCTAATAGAACTGACGGGTTAGTAAACCCGCTACAATCATGCAGTAACGTTACAGTGTGCAGTCAGTTTAGCACTTACACCGGCGGGTCCCAGTGGCAAAATAATGTGTTTTAATAAATTATTTGGTGACGTGATTATATTTAGTACATTTTTATATAAAAAGGATCACTTTTTAAATGTTTATTTTTATGAAATTCACTGAGGATGGTCCTCCCCTTCCTCCTCTGACGAACCTCCACTGCTACCAGAGTGGCCTACCATCAAAACAATGGAGAAAATGCATCCTATAACATTTTAACATGAAAATAGCTATTCTATCATTCAACCTACAGTAGCAGACAATGTGTGGTGTTCAATGTAGGCCTACATTCCATGAGACTTTTGAAAAAAACATGCAAGGCTTGACATTAACCTGTTTATCCACTTGTCCTTCAGACAAGGGAGGTGACTGAAAATGTTGTTGTGTTGTTTGATACAAGAAACCACTTTACAAAATAAAAAGCATTATTATTCCCATACCAGACAAATTATGCTACCCTCAGCCTATTGGCTACTTAATATATTCAAGCCTGTCTCAAAATACAGCACTGCCCCTTTAAGACAAAGAAAATCTCTTTACCTGACTGGCTTTTCAAAGATGTCTAAAAATGTACATGTTTTGTGCTTTTGTAGGAAGCAATCACTCCCCTATTGCTGACTACAAATTATCTATAACTGGGCTAATAACTCACTAACTAGCAAAGGATATAAACAAAATGTGCTTACGTGGCTACATGCAGCTCTTGCTTTGATCTCAAAACAAGCACATCTACTCATGACGCTCATGCTGTATACACAGTCCATTTCAAGGTAAATGGCACAGATCCATCCATACATCCATCCCCTGCTGATTTTGTACGTTTGCCCACTGACAAAGACATGATCAGTCTATAATTTTAATGGTAGGTTTATTTGAACAGTGAGAGACAGAATAACAACAAAAAAATCAGAAAAACGCATGTCAAAAATGTTTAAATTGATTTGCATTTTAATGAGGGAAATAAGTATTTGACCCCTCTGCAAAACATGACTTAGTACTTGGTGGCAAAACCCTTGTTGGCAATCACAGAGGTCAGACGTTTCTTGTAGTTGGCCACCAGGTTTGCACACATCTCAGGAGGGATTTTGTCCCACTCCTCTTTGCAGATCTTCTCCAAGTCATTAAGGTTTCGAAGGCTGACGTTTGGCAACTCGAACCTTCAGCTCCCTCCACAGATGTTCTATGGGATTAAGGTCTGGAGATTGGCTAGGCCACTACAGGACCTTAATGTGCTTCTTCTTGAGCCACTCCTTTGTTGCCTTGGCCGTGCGTTTTAGGTCATTGTCATGCTGGAATACCCATCCACGACCCATTTTCAATGCCCTGGCTGAGGGAAGGAGGTTCTCACCCAAGATTTGACGGTACATGGCCCCGTCCATCGTCCCTTTGATGCGGTGAAGTTGTCCTGTCCCCTTAGTAGAAAAACACCCCCAAAGCATAATATTTCCACCTCCATGTTTGACGGTGGGGATGGTGTTTCCCCTGACCCATCTGTCTATCTCCTCATTTGAATTCCATGCTGTCACAGTCACTAGCCCATTTAAGCTTAATATCCTTGTCATCTATCGCCCTCCAGGTTCCCTTGGAGAGTTCATCAATGAGCTTGACGCCTTGATAAGTTCCTTTCCTGAGGATGGCTCACCCCTCACAGTTCTGGGGGACTTCAACCTCCCTACGTCTACCTTTGACTCATTTCTCTCTGCCTCCTTCTTTCCACTCCTCTCCTCTTTTGACCTCACCCTCTCACCATCCCCCCCTACTCACAAGGCAGGCAATACGCTTGACCTCATCTTTACTAGATGCTGTTCTTCTACTAATCTCACTGCAACTCCCCTCAATGTCTCCGACCACTACTTTGAATCCTTTTCTCTCTCGCTCTCCTCCAACACTACTCACTCTGCCCCTACTCAGATGGTAATGCGCCGTCGCAACCTTCGCTCTCTCTCCCGCTACTCTCTCCTCTTCCATCCTATCATCTCTTCCCTCTGCTCAACCCTTCTCCCTCCAATCTCCTGATTCTATCTCCTCAACCCTCCTCTCCTCCCTTTCTGCATCCTTTGACTCTCTATGTCCCCTATCCTCCCGGCCGGCTCGGTCCTCCCCTCCAGCTCCGTGGCTTGATGACTCATTGCAAGCTCACAGAACAGGGCTCCGGGCAGCCGAGCGGAAATGGAGGAAAACTAGACTCCCTGCGGACCTGGCATCTTTTCACTCCCTCCTCTCTACATTTTCTTCATAAGTTTCTGCTGCTAAGGCCACTTTCTACCACTCTAAATTCCAAGCATCTGCCTCTAACCCTAGGAAGCTCTTTGCCACCTTCTCCTCCCTGCTGAATCCTCCTCCCCCTCCCCCCCTCCTCCTTCTCTGTGGATGACTTCGTCAACCATTTTGAAAAGAAGGTTGATGACATCCGATCCTCGTTTGTTAAGTCAAATGACACTGCTGGTCCTGCTCACACTGCCCTACCCTATGCTTTGACTTCTTTCTCCCCTCTCTCTCCAGATAAAATCTTGCGACTTGTGACGGCCGGCCGCCCAACAATCTGCCCGCTTGACCCTATCCCCTCCTCTCTTCTCCAGACCATCTCCGGTGACCTTCTCCCTTACCTCACCTCGCTGATCAACTCATCCTTGACCGCTGGATATGTCCCTTCCGTCTTCAAGAGAGCGAGAGTTGCACCCCTTCTCAAAAAACCAACACTCGATCCCTCTGATGTCAACAACTACAGACCAGTCTCCCTTCTTTCTTTTCTCTCCAAAACTATTGAGCGTGCCGTCTTTAGCCAACTCTCTTGCTATCTCTCTCAGAATGACCTTCTTGATCCAAACCAGTCAGGTTTCAAGACTGGTCATTCAACTGAGACTGCTCTTCTCTGTTTCACGGAGGCTCTCCGCACTCTCCGCACTCTCCTCTGCTCTTGTCCTTCTAGACCTGTCTGCTGCCTTTGATACTGTGAACCATCAGATCCTCCTCTCCACCCTCTCCGAGCTGGGCATCTCCGGCGCGGCTCACTCTTGGATTGCGTCCTACCTGACCGGTCGCTCCTACCAAGTGGCGTGGCGAGAAGCTGTCTCCGCACCACGTGCTCTCACCACTGGTGTCCCCCAGGGCTCAGTTCTAGGCCCTCTCCTATTCTCGCTATACACCAAGTCACTTGGCTCTGTCATATCCTCACATGGCCTCTCCTATCATTGCTACGCAGACCGACATACAACTAATCTTCTCCTTTCCCCCTTCTGATAACCAGGTGGCGAATCGCATCTCTGCATGTCTGGCAGACATATCAGTATGGATGACGGATCACCACCTCAAGCTGAACCTTGGCAAGACGGAGCTGCTCTTCCTCCCGGGAAGGACTGCCCGTTCCATGATCTCGCCATTACGGTTGACAACTCCGTTGTGTCCTCCTCCTAGAGTGCGAAGAGCCTTGGCGTGACCCTGGACAACACCCTGTCGTTTCTCCGCTAACATCAAGGCGGTGACCCGATCCTGTAGGTTCATGCTCTACAACATTCGGAGAGTACGACCCTGCCTTACACAGGAAGCGGCACAGGTCCTAATCCAGGCACTTGTCATCTCCCGTCTGGATTACTGCAACTCGCTGTTGGCTGGGCTCCCTGCCTGTGCCATTAAACCCCTACAACTCATCCAGAATGCCGCAGCCCGTCTGGTGTTCAACCTTCCCAAGTTCTCTCACGTCACCCCGCTCCTCCGCACACTACATTGGCTTCCAGTTGAAGCTCGCATCTGCTACAAGACCATGGTGCTTGCCTACGGAGCATGAGGGGAACGGCACCTCCGTACCTTCAGGCTCTGATCAGTCCCTACACCCAAACAAGGGCATTGCGTTCATCCACCTCTGGCCTGCTGGCTCCCCTACCTCTGCTGAAGCACAGTTCCCGCTCAGCCCAGTCAAAACTGTTCGCTGCTGTGGCACCCCAATGGTGGAACAAGCTCCCTCACGACGCCAGGACAGCGGAGTCACTCACCACCTTCCGGAGACATTTGAAACCCCACCTCTTTAAGGAACACCTGGGATAGGATAAAGTAATCCTTCTACCCCCCCCTTACCCCACCCCCCCATTTATTTTATTTTATATATATAGCCCACTGGCTATAAGGTGAATGCACCAATTTGTAAGTCGCTCTGGATAAGAGCGTCTGCTAAATGACGTAAATGTAATGTAAATGTGTTCTTGGGGTCATAGGCAGCATTCCTCCTCCTCCAAACACGGCGAGTTGAGTTGATGCCAAAGAGCTCGATTTTGGTCTCATCTGACCACAACACTTTTACCCAGTTCTCCTCTGAATAATTCCGATGTTCATTGGCAAACTTCAGACGGGCCTGTATATGTGCTTTCTTGAGCAGGGGTGACCTTGCGGGCGCTGCAGGATTTCAGCCCTTCACAGCGTAGTGTGTTACCAATTGTTTTCTTGGTGACTATGGTCCCAGCTGCCTTGAGATTATTGACAAGATCCTCCTGTGTAGTTCTGGGCTGATTCCTCACCGTTCTCATGATCATTACAACTCCACGAGGTGAGATCTTGCATGGAGCCCCAGGCCGAGGGAGATTGACAGTTATTTTGTGTTTCTTCCACTTGCGAATAATCGCACCAACTGTTGTCACCTTCTCACCAAGCTGCTTGGCGATGGTCTTGTAGCCCATTCCAGCCTTGTGTAGGTCTATAATCTTGTCCATGACATCCTTGGAGAGCTCTTTGGTCTTGGCCATGGTGTAGAGTTTGGAATCTGATTGATTGATTGCTTCTGTGGACAGGTGTCTTTTATACAGGTAACAAACTGAGATTAGGAGCACTCCCTTTAAGAGTGTGCTCCTAATCTCAGCTTATTACCTGTATAAAAGACACCTGGGAGCCAGAAATCTTTTTGATTGAGAGGGGGTCAAATACTTATTTCCCTCATTAAAATGCAAATCAATTTATAACATTTTTGACACATTTTTCTGGATTTCTTTGTTGTTATTCTGTCTCTCACTGTTCAAATAAACCTACCATTAAAATTATAGACTGATCATTTCTTTGTCAGTGGGCAAACGTACAAAATCAGCAGGGGATCAAATACTTTTTTCCCTCACTGTATATGGCAATGGTCTATTTGCATAACGGCCTACTAAAGCTCTGATTACATCCCACATCTTTCTCTAGTCATGGTTTTAAATGTTTTGAATTCTTACAGTATCAACTTTGCTGTAGCTTTCTGTTATGCCTGCTACGTTACTGCAGACACAGTAATCTGAGCCATCCGATTGGCCAGCGGTAGACCTATAGTGCACTTGATTTGCTCTCCGGGCCTGCCGGGAAGGCAGAGTTTGTACCTTCAGACACATGAAGTGGTTCAAAATCGCAACAGTTCTCCTACACAATCGACCAGTTGGTGACCACTGCTCTAGAAAGTTGAGTGAAGTTCAATCTCGTGTGCTGATATTTCTCCCAGCTACCTGGGTGTCAACCATGTGCCTATTTGCATATGTGAACAGGTTACCCCTCCATATCCCTCTTTAGTTGTGGTTTCAGCTGATTTTGGTCTTTATGGTCAAATCGGTAAAATGAGCTGTGCCATTATTGTTTTTTTATTTTTTTATTCTGGAGTGGAAATATGACCTTTCTTTGCATTTGATACTCTTGAAGGCTATGAAAGTATGCTGCAGTATTTAGGCCTATATGATTAGATTATTATAGAATGAAACCAAGCTGAGCATTTCTTTTCAATTGATTCTTTCCTCCTTAACAGGTTTAAACAGAAGAGCTTTTCATTAAAGGCTGCTGTGAAAACATCAGAAGGATCATGGTATGTGAGATCATTCATCCATCAGCCATGATGATAGTAATAACAAGCATGTTCCAACACAATAAGCTAAGCAAAAGGAAATTGACTTTTTGAAAAACACCTATGCCCCAACATTACTTTCTAGAAGTGTAATCCATTAAAAAAGATATATATACAAATTATTGTAAATAACAGGTATTTTAAGTTAATTGTTGAAATTCTATTTGATGTTTGGGTTATTGAAACAAGACCAATGCTGAGGCCACATACCTGTCCTTGCACATTTCTTATAACTACCTTTGTATATCTGCTTTTAGCCTGGTCACCGCAGGGGGAGGAGCCTCTCTGAGGGGCTGATGCTGGAGGAATCAGATAAAGGAGGATTGGTCGTCTCCAGCGTTATCGGTGGCTCTGGCAATCAGGGGCTCAAAGAAGGTATGAGTCTCTTTGTCACGATCGTCTAAGGAGGAGGACCAATGCGCAGCGTTGAATGCGTACATATTATTTATTAAACAGATCACCCGATCAAAACAACGAACGAAACGTGAAGTCCTTTGATACACACAAACCAAAAGGAACAAGAAACCACAACACAAAGTGAAAAGACCGATAGTTAAATATGGCTCCCAATCAGAGACAACCAGCTGACACTCGTTGCCTCTGATTGGGAGTCACTCAGGCCAACATAGATATACAAAACATAGACTTACACACCCTGGCTCAACATAACATAGTCCCCAGAGCCAGGGCGTGACACTCTTATTTAATGTATACCATTTTTGTACTTACAGGTACTTACAGTACTTACAGTGGCTTGCGAAAGTATTCACCCCCCTTGCATTTTTCCTATTTTGTTGCCTTACAACCTGGAATTAAAATGGATTTTTGTGGGGTTTGTATCATTTTATTTACACAACATGCCTACCACTTTTTTTTTGTGAAACAAACAAGAAATAAGACAAAAAAACAGAAAACTTGAGCGTGCATAACTATTCACCCCCCCAAAGTCAATACTTTGTAGAGCCACCTTTTGTCGCAATTACAGCTGCAAGTCTCTTGGGGTATGTCTCTATAAACTTGGCACATCTAGCCACTGGGATTTCTGCCCATTCTTCAAGGCAAAACTGCTCCAGCTCCTTCAAGTTGGATGAGTTCCGCTGGTGTACAGCAATCTTTAAGTCATACCACAGATTCTCAATTGGATTAAAGTCTGGGCTTTGATTAGGCCATTCCAAGACATTTAAATGTTTCCCCTTAAACCACTCGAGTGTTGCTTTAGCAGTATGCTCAGGGTCATTGTCCTGCTGGAAGGTGAACCTCCGTCCCAGTCTCAAATCTCTGGAAGACTGAAACAGGTTTCTCTCAAGAATTTCCCTGTATTTAGCACCATCCATCATTCCTTCAATTCTGACCAGTTTCCCAGTCCCTGCCGATGAAAAACATCCCCACAGCATGATGCTGCCACCACAGCAATGCTACCAAATACTAATTAAGTGTATGTAAACTTCTGACCCACTGGGAATGTGATGAAAGAATTAAAACCTTAAATAAATCATTCTCTCTACTATTATTCTGACATTTCACATTCTTAAAATAAAGTGGTGATCCTAACTGACCTAAGACAGTGAATTTTTACTAGGATTAAATGTCAGGAATTGTGAAAAACTGAGTTGAAAGGTATTTGGCTAAGGTGTATGTAAACTTCTGACTTCAACTGTATGTAAATATTATTAAAGTGACTAGTGTTCCATTTCTTAAAGTGGCCAGTGATTTCAATAGGCAGCAGCAGCCTCTAATGTGTAATTATGTGACTTATTAAGGTAATTGGTTGCACCAGATCTGAGAAATGTACTTTTTTTCAGGAGATGAAATTGTGGGTGCCACAATCAACTTCGACCAACTTTCAAAAGACGATGTGTTGAAAATACTGAAGCTGATGGATGATAATGGATTTGATGAGAAGGTTCAAGTTCTGACCAAAAATAATTTGAGCAAGAGTATGGGGACCTTGGACAGCATCAAAGCCCCAGAGGAGGTTTGTGGAATATAGTTAGCAAATAGATTAAGCAGGGGGGGGAATTATTTCAGAAAGGTTGCTGGATAAAATATGTTGTTTGTTAAAGGGACAGTTCGACATGTTGGCAATAAAGCCCTTTATCTACTTCCCCAGAGTCAGATAACCTTGTGGATACCATTTTTATGTGTCTGCGTGCCGTTTGAAGGAAGTTGCTAACTAGCGTTAGCATAATGACTGAAAGCTAGCATGCTAGCTGTTCCTGTAGATTTCCAGTCATTGTACTAACGCTAGTTAACATTGGCTTGCGAAACTGCCTCCAACTTCCTTCATACTGGACACAAAGACAAAGATAGTATCCACGAGTTCATCTGATTCTGGGGATGTCGATAAAGGGCTTCATTGCCAACATCTCAAACTATCCCTTTAAGGATTGGTTTCTCTTTACAGATGCTGAAGGATTCATATAATAGACTCTACAATGCCAAAATAAATAGATTCATGAAGGATGGCAGCCCCGGACGAACTGCAGGTGCTGGGGAAAGAAGCTCCCGTAATGTACAGGTGAAGGGCAAGGGACCGAGACCTCACTTGGGCAAACCTACAGTGAAAGGTGACCTCAAACCCCTTGTCCTCACCACGGATTACCCAGTTGTGGAGACACCCAAAGTAGATGCTCATACCTACCTAGAGTCTCCAGACCTCAAATTCTCTGCTCCAAAGTTAAAGGTGCCTAAACTTGATGTCAAAGGCGCGGTACCTGATGCTCGCGGTGGAGAACTTTCATTGCCTAATGCCAACATTAGTACATCAGATCTCTCCCTGCCTCATTTGAATGGGTCACTAAACATTGATACTCCATTAGTTAACCTGGAAAGACCATATCTTGAAACTGATATAGATGCTATTGATGTTCTAGAATTCGATATGTCTTTGCCCAATGTTGACCTCAAAGGCCCTGATCTTGACCTGAAAGTTATAGATCCACTTCCCAAAGTTGGAGGAGATATCAATGTCCCGGAAGCAGAGCTCAATCTACCAGAGGGGGTTGTCACTGGACCTACTTTAAATATCAATGCCCCAAAGCTTGATATTGAAAGAACAGGCAAAAAATTCAAAATGCCCAAATTTAAGATGCCTGACTTGGGTCTCTCTGGACCAAGCGTAAATGTACCCAGCCTTGAGGTTGATACACCAAATATGAGGATCCCAGATAAAGATATACCAGGAGTTAATCTCAAAGGTCCCCAACTAGACCTACAAGCAGCAGATGTTAATCTAAAAAATCCTAATCTAGACCTACAAACCCCAGATGTCAGCATGATGAATATGCCTTCCAGTAAAATCAGAGTCCCGTCCTCCAAGAAACTGAAAAACCCTAACCTTGATGTGGATGATCCCTCTAGTTATTTTGAATTGCCTAAGGTTAGGCTCTCTCGCAGACTAACAAAAGGACCAGATTTAGACATTGATGCAGTTTTAAAGACCCCAGACATGCATCTTAAAACCTCTTCGATTGGTGCTCCTGACCTGAATGTCCCTGATCTAGATTTACCTTCAGTAGACCATAAAGGTTCCAAAATAGATCTGGAGTTGCCAGATGCAAACATTGGTATGCCATCTGGGAAGATCAAAACACCAAGTCTTGGTATGCCTGACTTTGATATATCTGGACCAAAAGTTAGGACTCCAGACCTGGACCTCTCAGCGGCTGAGATGTGTCTATCAGACGTCAGTTTGCCTGACCTCAGTACTCTAGACATTGACATACCCTCAGGTAAATTCAAACTAACGAAACCACATGCAGAACTCAAAGCTCCTGATTTCAATGTCGATGCCCCCTCTGGTAAACTGAAGATTCCCAAATTTGGCTTCTCTGGCCTAACAATACTAGATCTGGGAATTGATGCTGACGTAAAAACACCAAAGCTAAGTCTCAAAGCTCCCAAGATAAAAGGTGGGCTTGATGCACCTGACTTGGATTTACCCAAAGTCGACCTGAAAGCACCTAAATTAGATGTAACTCCAGATATTGATATTGATGCACCCTCAGGAAAATTCAAAATGACAAAGTTTAAAACGCCAGACTTTGGCTTCTCAGGGCCAGATGTTCAAGCGCCTGACTTACAAGTAAAGACTCCAGACTTTGATCTTTCAGCCGCCAAGTTTAAAGGGGGAATTAGTCCCCCAGATTTGGATCTCCCAGATGTTGAACTCAAAGGCCCCAAACTAGACCTCAATGCACCAGATGTCAACTTTAATATGCCCTCAGGGAAAGTCAAAGTACCTACATTGAAGAAACCAAAGATTGATCTGAATGCTCCAGATTTTGACATTGATGCTCCCTCTGGTAAACTGAAAATGCCCAAATGTGGGCTCTCTGGTACAATGCCAAAATCCCCAAACTTGAGGCTCAAAGCTCCAAACATGAAGGGGGGAATTGATGTTCCAGACCTGAATTTACCAGATGCTGACCTCAAAACCCCTAAACTAGATGTGAATGCTCCAGATCTCGACATCAATGCACCCTCAGGGAAATTCAAAATGCCCAAATTTAAAATGCCTAAATTCAGAGGCCTAAATGGACCACATGTTGACATTGATGGAGACTTAGAGGGCCCAGATATAGATATCAATGCCCCCACAGCTAACCTCAAAGGTCCCAAAACAGGTCTAAAAATGCCAGATTTGAAGATGCCTGATTTCGGGCTATCTGGGCCAAATGTAGATGAACCTGACTATGACTTACCTGACATTGACCTCTCAGCCCCAAAGCTAAAAGGGGGAATCAGTCCCCCAGATTTGAGACTACCTAAGGGTCATCTCAAAGGGCCCAAACTAGATCTTAATGCTCCAGATTTTGATGTTGATGCTCCCTCAGGTAAACTGAAAATGGCCAAATTTGGGCTCTCTGGTACAATGCCAAAATCCCCAAACTTGAGGCTCAAAGCTCCAAACATGAAGGGGGGAATTGATGTTCCAGATCTGAATTTACCAGATGCTGACCTCAAAGCCCCTAAACTAGATGTGAATGCTCCAGATCTCAACATCAATGCACCCTCAGGGAAATTCAAGATGCCTAAATTTGGGCTCTCTGGTACAATGCCAAAATCTCCCAAATTGAATCTCAAATCTCCAAAGATGAAGGGGGGAATTGATTTTCCAGACCTGAATTTACCAGATGCTGACCTCAAAGCCCCTAAACTAGATGTGAATGCTCCAGATCTCAACATCAATGCACCCTCAGGGAAATTCAAGATGCCTAAATTTGGGCTCTCTGGTACAATGCCAAAATCTCCCAAATTGAATCTCAAATCTCCAAAGATGAAGGGGGGAATTGATGTTCCAGACCTGAATTCACCAGATGCTGACCTCAAAGCCCCTAAACTAGATGTGAATGCTCCAGGTCTCGACATCAATGCACCCTCAGGGAAATTCAAAATGCCCAAATTTAAAATGCCTAAATTCAGAGGCCTAAATGGACCAGATGTTGACATTGATGGAGACTTAGAGGGCCCAGATATAGATATCAATGCCCCTACAGCTAACCTCAAAGGTCCCAAAACAGGTCTAAAAATGCCAGATTTGAAGATGCCTGATTTCGGGCTATCTGGCCCAAATGTAGATGAACCTGACTATGACTTACCTGATATTGACCTCTCAGCCCCAAAGCTAAAAGGGGGAATCAGTCCCCCAGATTTGAGACTACCTAAGGGTCATCTCAAAGGGCCCAAACTAGATCTTAATGCTCCAGATTTTGATGTTGATGCTCCCTCTGGTAAACTGAAAATGCCCAAATTTGGGCTCTCTGGTACAATGCCAAAATCCCCAAACTTGAGGCTCAAAGCTCCAAACATGAAGGGGGGAATTGATGTTCCAGACCTGAATTTACCAGATGCGGACCTCAATGCCCCTAAACTAGATGTGAATGCTCCAGATCTCAACATCAATGCACCCTCAGGGAAATTCAAGATGCCTAAATTTGGGCTCTCTGGTACAATGCCAAAATCTCCCAAATTGAATCTCAAATCTCCAAAGATGAAGGGGGGAATTGATGTTCCAGACCTGAATTCACCAGATGCTGACCTCAAAGCCCCTAAACTAGATGTGAATGCTCCAGGTCTCGACATCAATGCACCCTCAGGGAAATTCAAAATGCCCAAATTTAAAATGCCTAAATTCAGAGGCCTAAATGGACCACATGTTGACATTGATGGAGACTTAGAGGGCCCAGATATAGATATCAATGCCCCCACAGCTAACCTCAAAGGTCCCAAAACAGGTCTAAAAATGCCAGATTTGAAGATGCCTGATTTCGGGCTATCTGGGCCAAATGTAGATGAACCTGACTATGACTTACCTGACATTGACCTCTCAGCCCCAAAGCTAAAAGGGGGAATCAGTCCCCCAGATTTGAGACTACCTAAGGGTCATCTCAAAGGGCCCAAACTAGATCTTAATGCTCCAGATTTTGATGTTGATGCTCCCTCAGGTAAACTGAAAATGCCCAAATTTGGGCTCTCTGGTACAATGCCAAAATCCCCAAACTTGAGGCTCAAAGCTCCAAACATGAAGGGGGGAATTGATGTTCCAGACCTGAATTTACCAGATGCTGACCTCAAAGCCCCTAAACTAGATGTGAATGCTCCAGGTCTCGACATCAATGCACCCTCAGGGAAATTCAAAATGCCCAAATTTAAAATGCCTAAATTCAGAGGCCTAAATGGACCACATGTTGACATTGATGGAGACTTAGAGGGACCAGATATAGATATCAATGCCCCCACAGCTAACCTCAAAGGTCCCAAAACAGGTCTAAAAATGCCAGATTTGAAGATGCCCGATTTCGGGCTATCTGGCCCAAATGTAGATGAACCTGACTATGACTTACCTGATATTGACCTCTCAGCCCCAAAGCTAAAAGGGGGAATCAGTCCCCCAGATTTGAGACTACCTAAGGGTCATCTCAAAGGGCCCAAACTAGATCTTAATGCTCCAGATTTTGATGTTGATGCTCCCTCTGGTAAACTGAAAATGCCCAAATTTGGGCTCTCTGGTACAATGCCAAAATCCCCAAACTTGAGGCTCAAAGCTCCAAACATGAAGGGGGGAATTGATGTTCCAGACCTGAATTTACCAGATGCTGACCTCAAAGCCCCTAAACTAGATGTGAATGCTCCAGATCTCGACATCAATGCACCCTCAGGGAAATTCAAAATGCCCAAATTTAAAATGCCTAAATTCAGAGGCCTAAATGGACCACATGTTGACATTGATGGAGACTTAGAGGGCCCAGATATAGATATCAATGCCCCTACAGCTAACCTCAAAGGTCCCAAAACAGGTCTAAAAATGCCAGATTTGAAGATGCCTGATTTCGGGCTATCTGGGCCAAATGTAGATGAACCTGACTATGACTTACCTGACATTGACCTCTCAGCCCCAAAGCTAAAAGGGGGAATCAGTCCCCCAGATTTGAGACTACCTAAGGGTCATCTCAAAGGGCCCAAACTAGATCTTAATGCTCCAGATTTTGATGTTGATGCTCCTTCTGGTAAACTGAAAATGCCCAAATTTGGGCTCTCTGGTACAATGCCAAAATCCCCAAACTTCAGGCTCAAAGCTCCAAACATGAAGGGGGGAATTGATGTTCCAGATCTGAATTTACCAGATGCTGACCTCAAAGCCCCTAAACTAGATGTGAATGCTCCAGATCTCAACATCAATGCACCCTCAGGGAAATTCAAGATGCCTAAATTTGGGCTCTCTGGTACAATGCCAAAATCTCCCAAATTGAATCTCAAAGCTCCAAAGATAAAGGGGGGAATTGATGTTCCAGACCTGAATTTACCAGATGCTGACCTCAATGCCCCTAAACTAGATGTGAATGCTCCAGATCTCGACATCAATGCACCCTCAGGGAAATTCAAAATGCCCAAATTTAAAATGCCTAAATTCAGAGGCCTAAAGGGACCAGATGTTGACATTAATGGAGATATAGAGGGACCAGGCCTGAACTTGTCATCTACCAAACTCAAGGGTCCCAAAGCAGACCTCAATGCTCCAGATATGCCCTCAGGTAGATTCAGAGTTCCAACCTTAGAGAGGCCAAATGGTAGCATCAAAGCCCCTGATTTTGACATCAACACTCCTACATTAAAAATGCTCAAAATGTCTACATTTGGGTTGTCTACTCCAAAAAGACCAGATCATGACATCAGTGCTGACATAGGTTTTAAATTGTCAAAGATGAAAGGTGGGATTGGTTCACCAGATCTTGACCTACCTACAGTTGACCTAAAAGCCCCTAACATAGATGTAGACACTCCAGATATGAACATTGATTCACCCTCTGGGAAATTCAAAATGCCCCACCTCAAAATGCCTAAATTCGGCCTTTCTGGTATGAAAGGTCCAGATGCTGGAATAGATGGAGACATTGATGGACCGGACCTGAGCTTGTCAGCCCCGAAAGTAAACACAGGGATTGGTAGTCCAGATTTAGACATAAATGTTCCCTCTGGTAACCTCAAAGGCCCCCAAGCTGATCTCTATTTGCCAGACAGTGACATTGCTATACAATCTCGAAAATTCAAATTGCCGTCCTTTAAATTGCCTCAGTTTGGAAGTCCCAATCTAAGTACAGGTACAGATATGGACTTTATGAAAACACATGACATTTCTCCTCCAAAGGCTAAAGTGGATCTAAAAGCACCAGACTTGAATGTTAGTCACCCAGATGTCAGCCTGAGCTTACCCAAAGCTGATATCAGAAGCCCAGAATACAAAAAGTCATCTCATAGTAAACGCAGATCTGTTATCCCAGGTGGAGCACATATAAAAGTGCCAGCAATAGACATAGATACAGAAGTGACACTGCCACACACTGATAGGAAGTCTAGAAAGGTCAAAGGAAGGGCCAGTTATCCCATTGCAGATATTGATTTGCCAAAAGTTGAGTACGAAGCGTCTGGTTTGGATCTGAGGTGTTCAGACCTTAACGATCCCACAGGGAAATTAAAAATTCCCAAATCCAAGACTTCTAAATTGAGCAGTCATACAAGAATATCAGACCTTGATATAGACTCAAGTCTTCACAGTATTAATGCCTCAGTCCCTAAACTCCCATCCCCAAGGTATGGATTAGAGGTTTCACAGCCAGATTTAAATTTGAGCAGAACTGACCTCAAGGGCCATAAACATCATAGGAAAGCCCCAGCTCGTGAAACCGGCAGATCAAAAAGGAGAAGTCCAAAACAGTCTGAAATTGGAATGTCCATGCCAAATTTCACTCATGGTTCAAACCCTAAAATGTCTGAAGATCAAGAAGGATATTTTGTCACTGTATTTCCCAAACATCTCAAAGGGGATGTACCAGACGGAACTGGGAGCCTGAAAAATCGGCACAAGGAAGAGTCAAACCGTAGATCTCATACACTCAGAAGTCTCGACTTCAGTGCATCAAATGTGGACCTTGAAGTTCCAGAAGATGAGAACTTAAAAGGGTCAACATTCTGGCTTTCAAAGCTTATATAGCATTCAGACAACTGACTAAATGTCATGCTAGGCTTGTTTGAATCACAATCTTCTGTTGAAACATAACGCAGAAAACTTCTGTTACATATAATACAAGCGTCAGATTATTTGCATTTATTTGTCATTTTTATGTAAAATGATTGGTTTTTGTTATGAACATGTTGAAAACTAATGTGTAAAGCTTTCTTTTGTGAAGTGATTTTAAAAAATGTATGAAAGGTTTGTTATGTTCTGCTGATAAGCTATTTGATTGGTATTTTTACTGTACACTTGCTGTATTGTAATAAAATAAAATGGGATTTAGTAACTTTTATTAAATCTTTGTTTTATCTTTTTTACATGAATTCAACAAAATAATTAATTCAAAACAACTTCTAAATGCATTAGCCTAGGCTTAATTATTCTGACCCGATTCTGACAGTAGGCCTTATTTCCCTTACATTTGCACTTTAAACATTGAAATAACGTTTGGCAAATTCATTATTTCAAGCTGAGAATTCAGAAGAATTTAACTCAACTGCTATTTTTTTATAAATATTTATGAGTTTGATAATTAAGCAATAAGGCACGAGGGGGTGTGGTATATGGTCAATATACCATGCATGGCTAAGGGCTGTTCTTAGGCACGACCCAACACAGAGGTACCTTATTGCTATTATAAACTGGTTACCAACATAATTAGAGCAGTAAAAATAAACGTTTTGTCATTCACGTGGTATATAGTCTGATATACCATGGCTGTCAACCAATCAGCATTCAGGGCTCGAACCACCCAGTTTATAGGAACAATTATAGTTTTGCTTCACCTATTAGATGTTCACCTCCGCAACGCTAGGTGGAAGTCTTATCATGCTTGCCTTTACACAACATAAACGTAATCAGTATGCGACAACACACCAGCACCGCCACACGACCTTTCTGATTTAGAAAATGCATGTTTGTTTCAAAATATGATCTCTTAAAAGGCTGTTTTGAATAAATCGCACGTATTTGGTTGTCTTAATTAAGTTTACAGAAATGTTTCGTATATCAGTTACAGTGTGTGGTCGAGGCATTTCTAAAAGGGTGAGCGTTAAACTAGGCTAATGCTAACTTAGCTAGCTGTCAATTTATTGAGGATATTAAAGATGTAGTGGCTGAAATGATTGATGGCACATATAAAGCTAATGATCAGATATCCTTTTTTTTAGTTGGCTTCATCTTTCTCTGGAGAGAACGCTCTACCCTCAAATTTACGCATCCCTTCCAATCTCGTGGACCGTGCAAGAGCAAGTAAGGTCTGCTATTTCATTCACTGCCTTCTATCATGCACTCTGGGTCATTGAACTGATGGTGCGAATTTGAAGAAGAAAGTTATATATAGATGCATGTAGACTGCAAGGCCATGTCCAGACACAAAGATGATTCCCTTATTCTTGAATGCAATGTTGGTCTGTCATTTTCAGAGCATTCATTTCCAACTAGGTCAGGTGTAAGCTATTGATGACTTGTGGTTTCTTTCCAGAGAGGCCCCCTCCTCCAGCAGACTCCAATCTTCCTGTGTTGAGGAGGTGTGATGCTGCCGTCCCTGTACACCTGAGCCCAGTACAGACATGGGTGGAGACGTTGGAAAGGCGGGAGAGTAAACAGTTGGGTTTGGTTGAACTCCACCCTGATGTCTTTGCAGTCCCAACCAGGTAAAACTGTCAATGTCTAGCCATTGTATTTACATTTAAGTCATTTAGCAGAGGCTCTTATCCAGAGAGACTTACATATTCAGTGCTTTATCATTTGGTGGGAATAGTGACTCATAAATTATTTTGTTCCCACCAGGATTGACATACTCCATGAAGTTGAACTCTGGCAGAGAAATTTCAAGAGAATTGTAAGTAGCAATAGCAACCCATTAATCAACTTTCTCAGACTGCTGTTGTGGCCATATTATAACAAATAGGTGATGAGAAGTACAGGCATATTTCTGTAGGTTTATACCCAAAGCTCTGTGCTTATCTGAGTTGAGCTATATTTGACTAAATGCACCTGCTGCTACTATAAGAAACTGAAAACCTCCCTTTCTCCCTCAGAGCCGTGCACACACTAAGGTCAGGTCGGAGGTGAGCGGTGGAGGAAAGAAGCCCTGGAGACAGAAGGGAAGTGGCAAAGCAAGACATGGAAGCATCAGGTCACCTATATGGAGAGGAGGTGAGGGTCTCAGTCTGTATGGGCCAAAACAGTAGTGTGATGATGGACAGCATTTTACTGGACACATACAGGTTAACACACAGTGACAAAACAAACATATTACATTTTAGTTTAAGAAGCTAGTTCCAAGAATGAGCATAGATAAATCAGTCATCTAAATATCAGTCAGCCCAAAAGAAGGAACAGTCCAAGCTAAGAGCCAGTCATTGGAGGGATTTAAAACAATTAGAATAAATTACATATAATTTCTGTTTTGCAGGTGGTGTTTCTCATGGACCCAGAGGACCAACCAGTTTTTACTACATGTTGCCCATGAAAGTACGTGTTCAAGGACTAAAAATTGCCCTCAGCTCCAAACTGGCCCAGGTATGTAACATTTTATTTGGGAAAACACTTTTCATAAGCATAAGATCATTCACATCTTAAAATCTTCCTCTTATCATGTACTCAATTGTCTCAAATGAATGCTTTTCATTATTCCATCTACCTAATGTATTGATGTTGGGTGTTGTTTTTCAGGATTATCTCCATGTGGTTGACACTCTGAACATCCCCACACCTGACCCACAGTACCTCATGGACCTCATCAGATACCGACACTGGGGGGAGTCTGTTTTGATAGTGGATGCGTAAGTATCAGCGAACCAAAAAACTCAGTTCTGTGGACATCCTAGCTGAGGTTAACAGCAGGATTGAGACTCTTCGATATTTTACAGGGGCGAAGAGCTTCCTGAGAACATCCTTCAGGCCACTGAGAGCTTGAAGACTGTCAATGTCATTCCAGCCATAGGTAAGTTGACACTAATTTTGAAACTGACTAGAACTAGTCTTTTTCCATACTCTTAGTAGTAGTAACCCTACACTGAGTGTAAAAAACATTAGGAACACCTGCTCTTTCCATGACATAAGCGGACCAGGTGAAAGTTATTTACATTGACATTTTAGTCATTTAGCAGACGCTCTTATCCAGAACGACTTACAGTTATGATCCCTTATTGAATCCACTTCAATCAGTGTAGATGAAGGGGAGGAGACAGGTTAAATAATATTTTTTTGCCTTGAGACATGGATTGTGTACAGTCGTGGTCAAAAGTTTTGAGAATGATACAAATATTGGTCTTCACAAAGTTCGCTGCTTCAGTGTTATGAGATATTTTTGTCAGATGTTACTATGGTATACTGAAGTATAATTACAAGCATTCCATAGGTGTCAAATGCTTTTATTGACAATTACATTAAGTTTATGCAAAGAGACAATATTTGCAGTGTTGACCCTTCTTTTTCAAGACCTCTGCAATCCGCCCTGGCATGCTGTCAATTAACTTTTGGGCCACGTCCTGACTGATGGCAGCCCATTCTTGCATAATCAATGCTTTGGAGTTTGTCCGAATTTTGGGTTTTTGTTAGTCCACCCGCCTCTTGAGGATCGACCACAAGTTCTCAATGGGATTAAGGTCTGGGGAGTTTCCTGGCCATGGACCCAAAATGTCTATGTTTTGTTCTGCGAGCCACTTAGTTATCACTTGTGCCTTATGGCAAGGTGCTGGAAAAGGCATTGGTCGTCACCAAACTGTTCTTGGATGGTTGGGAGAAGTTGCTCTCGGAGGATGTGTTGGTACCATTTTTTATTCATGGCTGTGTTCTTAGGCAAAATTGTGAGTGAGCCCACTCCCTTGGCTAAGAAGCAACCCCACACATGAATGGTCTCAGGATGCTTTACTGTTGGCTTGACACAGGACTGATGGTAGCGCTCACCTTGTCTTCTCCGGACAAGGTGTTTTCCGGATGCCCCAAACAATCGGAAAGGGGATTCATCAGAGAAAATGACTTTACCCCAGTCCTCAGCAGTCCAATCTCTGTACCCTTTGCAGAATATCAGTCTGTCCCTGATGTTTTTCCTGGAGAGAAGTGGCTTCTTTGCTGCCCTTCTTGACACCAGGCCATCCTCCAAAAGTCTTCGCCTCACTGTGCGTGCAGATGTACTCACACCTGCCTGCTGCCATTCCTGAGCAAGCTCTGCACTGGTGGTGCCCCGATCCCGCAGCTGAATCAACTTTAGGAGACGGTCCTGGCGCTTGCTGGACTTTCTTGGGCGCCCTGATGCTTTCTTCACAACAATTGAACCTCTCTCCTTGATGTTCTTGATGATCCGATAAATGGTTGATTTAGGTGCAATCTTACTAGCAGCAATATCCTTGCCTGTGAAGCCCTTTTTGTGCAAAGCAATGATGACGGCACGTGTTTCCTTGCAGGTAACCATGGTTAACAGAGGAAGAACAATGATTTCAAGCACCACCCTCCTTTTAAAGCTTCCAGTCTGTTATTCTAACTCAATCAGCATGACAGAGTGATCTCCAGCCTTGTTCTCGTCAACACTCTCACCTGTGTTAACGAGAGAATCACTGACATGATGGCAGCTGGTCCTTTTGTGGCAGGGCTGAAATGCAGTGGAAATGTTTTGGGGGGATTAAGTTCATTTTCATGGCAAAGAGGGACTTTGAAATGAATTGCAATTCATCTGATCACTCTTCATAACATTCTGGAGTATATGCAAATTGCCATCATCAAAACTGAGGCAGCAGACTTTAGTATGTGTCATTCTCAAAACTTTTGACCACGACTGTATGTGTGCTATTCAGAGGGTGAATGGGCAAGACAAAATATTTAAGTGCCTTTGAACGGGGTATGGTAGTAGAACTACAACGCCGCTGGGTTTTTCACGCTCAACAGTTTCCTGTGTGTATCAAGAATGGTCCATCACCCAAAGGACATCCAGCCAACTTGACACAACTGTGGGAAGCATTGGAGTCAACATGGGCCATGTTAGGCCAGCATCCTCGTGGAATGCTTTCGACAGCTTGTAGAGTCCATGCCTCGACAAATTGAGGCTGTTCTGAGGGCAGAAATGGGGGTGCAACTCAATATTAGTAAGGTGTTCTTAGAGTTTTGTACACTGTGTATAATTGACCTAGTAGCAACATTGTATTAACATGTTACATAGTAGTATTTACTGTTCCTACACAGGTGAGGGCAAATTAATGTAAAGTTAAAAATGTTCCTGAACTCTTTTCTTCCACAGGGCTGAACGTTCATAGCATGCTAAAACACGAGGTCCTGGTCCTCACCCTGGAAGCAGTGAAGTTTCTGGAAAAAAAGCTGCTTTGGCACGACGAACGCTTCACACCGCTGTACCCGTTTAAACTCCCCTACACTGACCTGCCTTGAAGGCACTTGGTGAAGTAATAATGTCATGTAATATATTCAACAATCCAAATGTTTCTCATGCCTTTTAATATGTTCAATAAAAACTGGTGAATAAATATAAATGATCAAATAAATACAAACTGGTGATTAAAAGCGAGCCTACTGAAGGTGTAAAGTAGATAAGGCCTAGAGTCTATAGTTGGTTGGCGGTAGGAGTCCATTGGCCAAGTCATGTCGTATTTCCCATCTCAGGGCGGAGCGTTTCTTCTCTGTAGGCACCACGTAGGTGTTGGCCACAAATATTCTTTGAGGCTTCGGCTGGGGGTGAGGGGGACAATACAAGATGTCAATGTTTTCAGTCATCTCTAGGTATTTATTTTCTTGAAGGAGCATTTTACCTCCCCCCCATTCTTTAAAAGTAGACCCTTCCTTGAAGTAATCACTAATTTGTAATGACTGGAAAGGTGAATGCCATGCGGTGGAGTCCTTGCGTTCACCTGTCCAATCAGCCATTTAAGAATGTGATTGGTTAACGATCAGTGGGCGTGGCATGCGACCCAGTGACAGGTTTGAGTCAAATAAGAGGAGCCATGTTAGGGAGGCAGGTTGGCTAGCAGGCGTAAAACACAGGTTACGGAACAACAGGTCGTAGGTTCGACACCAATGCTATTTTTGTTTTCCAACTAACTCACTCAGGTTTTTAAAGATCAGTGGGTTGGGCTTACAGCGGTAAGAGTGAAAAGGAGAAAAAACATGTCTTGTGTATTGCCCCAAGTGGCAGAGAGCGTAACAAGGGTTGCCATGCAGCAGGTCCCTGGTTTGAATCCCCATGTGAGTTCTGTATTCTACATTTTCTCTATCAACTTGGATTACTTGACTAAACTTAAAATGTGGTTATGCCTTCGAGGCAGAGCTGCCCTCAGACCAACATTGAATAAGGAAAACTCTTCTCTAAATTAGGGGACATAAAGGAATCAAACAAGAATACTTTGTCCATTTTCCTTACAGTCCACAGAAATGTCTCTTTTTTTAACACACTTTGGGCATCAGGATACTGAAAGCAATTTATTGAACGTTGACATGCATAATTTATGCGGGACTGTTTGGGGGGGGATCCCTTTAAGGCATTTTCTGACCTGAAATAATGAATGACAGGATGGTTACAAGATTATACAATTCTGTTATAAATTAAGCATACTCACTGGTTGAGGTTTGTACGCGAGCTGTTCCTGAAAATACAAAAAAGAGTGATTAAGGCAGACATGGTCATGCATCATTACAATCCATCGTGATATGTCCTCTATATGGTCTTCAGATAAAGTATGGAAGCCAACTGAGTTTGTTATGGAGAAGGTGTTCATACCCTGATTTCCCAGTGCAGTGCTTTCCTATCCTTCTCTCCTGGCGCCTTGAACATTTCCCAGTCCTGCTTGTACTGGAAATACCTTTGGAAGATGGGGAACAATATAAAATGTAGCACAGATCCACAGAAGTAATCTTTCAAAAGATTTATACTGATTATTTAGACATTTCGGTAATTATCCTTACTTTGCCACTGGGTCTGTCTTCTTCAGGTTTTTGGTGTGAGGATGATCCATCACTGGGCGGATAACTGCAAGACATGAGTGATGACGTTTAACTGGGGCACATTGTAAAATGACAGTTTGCAGTGAGCACATGATGACATGTAACAGCAGTGTGGGTACTTACACGACTTGGGCTGGGGTCTGATGTCACTCTCGCTCCGAGATCTGGCCTGTAAGAGATTTAAAAAACAACACTGGTTTTCAACAAACATACATGTATACCTTTTGCAACGATTATCAAAAAAAGATCCTGGACGTGAGGATACATTTTATTTCTTCCGAAAACATCAAACCCTACCTCTTCAAAGAGTATCCTAAATAATCCCACAGCACCCCCCCCGTAACTAACACTACACTCCTTTACTAGCTCGGACTTTGCTGATAGCTACTTTGAGGAAAAATGTACTTACTGTGATGTGGTTGTCGCACCTAGCTATCTTAAGATGAATGCACTAATTGTTAAGTCGCTCTGGATAAGAGCGTCTGCTAAATGACTAAAATTTAAATGTACCCATGTTTAATCTGAGATTAATAAACAAAATGATGTTAACTCTCAAAAGGCAAGAGTACCCACCATGCCTCTGATGTAGGCTTTGAAGGCACTAGAGAGACGGTCTGACTCAGACCTGTCACTCAGACTGCCTGCATCCTCACTCTCCAGCTCCGACTCCTGGTGGGTGGACATGGACCCCAGACGCTCCTCCAGCCCACTCACTGCACCTGAAAGGGAGACATAATGGGGAGACAATGTTAACGCGTTAGCCTTAGTTACCACTGTGTAAGGCCATAAGTAATGCTAGTAAGGGCTAGGCAGGTGTTGCATGATCACTGTGCCGGACAGGCCCAGTACATCTCAAGTTTTAGTTATACAAGTGCTGCAAGAGGGATTAGTACTATGCACTGGATCAGTGGTTCCCAACCAGGGGTACAAGGACCCCTTGGGGTACTTGATAAGACTCATGAGACCATAGGCTTACTGGTAAAATGCACAAGGGTACTTCAGGGGTACTCCAGGCAGAGCAAAATTCAGTTGGTGGTACAGTAACCGAAAAAGGTTGGGAACCACTGCAATGGATGACATGACTTTCAACTAAAATTTCCGCTTTGTTCTCATGTACAAGGTGTCAGTCTACTATGCACATACTTGGACTAAGGGCATGTTCCCTATAGAAATGGTATTTTCCTACTATAGGGAGAATAGACCAGGTATACAGTTTACCCCTTTTGTGTCTTCTGTTATCCTCCCACTCTTTATAAGTCTTAGTAGACTTGGAATCAATTAACTTAATGTCTTCATTGCTCGCCGGCGACTCCAGATCCTCCCTCTCCTGCTCATCCTCCGCTCCTTTCTCTTCTTTCCGGTCTTCCTTACTATATCCTTCTCTAGTGGGCCTCTCATCGTCTTTGCACTCAGTGAGAGAACTATCTTCAGGATATATCCCATCTAATGCTGCCTTGTCATTTTCAGTCTGAGCCAACGTATAGTCATCTTCACAGTAGTTGACATCATTGCGGTCTTTGCTCTCCAATTCAACAGGAGGAGGATCGTCACAATATGCCATATTTGAGAGGCTTTGACTGTCTTCCAACTTTGTCCTCAAACCGGCGTCCTCACAGCTCTGTAGATCAGTGGTATCCTCCTTACCATCACCATCACAATTGGCAAGCGACTGGTCGTCTTCATCGCCATCTCATCTCAGAAAGGCCCTGGCTTTCTCTGTCAAACTCAGCTATGGTACAGTCGTCTCTATAGTCTTCTCCCTCCGGGTCGTCCTTAGCTGAGGAGTCTGGCCTGTAGGTGCCATAGCCAGATGTCACTAAGCTCAGCGCCGGGCTCCCAGCACGAGTGCTGTAACCCTCCCCGTCATCAAACCATTCCTTTTCGCCCCGCTTAGCCCTTTCTCCTCTACGCTCCTCCTGTTCTGTTTCCTTTGGACTCTCCTCGACAGGTGGCTCCACGACCGGTGGCTCCTCTTGTGCGTGTTCAGTGGTTCTGTTGGGCTCTGTGTCTTCCTGGTTGTATTGTTCAACCTTCTCCTCCTCCCCCTCTCCGTCGGACCAGAAAGCGGAGTTCAGGGAGCTATTCTCGTCCTCACTCTCTTCGTCCCACTGACTGTCATACATTTTATACATGGTAGCCAAGGGGAAGCAACCTTATAGTGATGCTGCTGTGGGGAGTGTGTGGTGATCTGCACAGGCAGATGGCTATGGAGTAGTGCTAAGAGGGTTATACCCTGTGGTCTCGATGTTGCGCTACACTGCCACCTGTCGAATGTTGGTCGCCAGAGGAACTGCAACTCCACAATGTTGTGTGACGTATTCCTTCTCAACAGCTTGTCAAAAAAGTCCATGTGTAGCCTAGCACTAGGCTTTGTTTGTCAATATCAACAGTGCATTTGCAATAGCGCCTAACGAACCCATTCACAGTTGAATAGCTTGCAACGTTTGTTTCCAAAACAGACGCGTTAAACATTTCCAAACCAACAATCAAAAGAGCGGCTTAGCTTGCACGTTATACCGGTATTGTACTCACGGTCTCTTTCGTCGGCAGTTCTGCTTTGCTCCAAGTGTCTTGATAAATCCATAAGGTGTGGAACTCCATTAAATCCAAGGCATTTTTTTTTTAACTTAAATGTAGTGGCTTTCGAATAGCCGTGGGAAAACCAGTTGCAAGATTTGAGACAAATCCAAAATTCCATAGAAAGTCAAGAATCCAATGGCTTGATGAATAAAACTTTAAATGTTGTATTTGTAGAATCCAAAATGAATGCAAGGTAAACAAAGGTTCCAGTATTCCATTTAAACTAAAAAGATCAAGGTAAGACGTATGTGGGTCAAAAAAATTATGCCTTCCCCGTAACCCAAACATTTGCCATAACTAGCAGGCCTTACTTCCTGTCTCTAAATACCCAATTAACCTATCTGGGCGGGTCCGCCCATACTTTAATTCTGCCTAGAGGGCGTAATTGACCTATTCTCATTCAAATCATAAGACCACATAACCAAATTAATATATACACACCTTATATAGAAATTAAATTCAGTTATTCTAAATGGAGCAATATGACCTAATAAACAAATATTTTCAAATCCCCTAGAAATATAGAAACTGGCTCCAACAATAGGCATCTGAAAACGAAATACAGTGATAAACCCTGTAGTTTGGATCCTGGATGCTGACTGGCTGAAACAGTATTTCAGCCGTGTGTATATCAGACTATATATCACGGGTATGACGTAAAAATACTTGTTTACGGTTCTATTTATGTTGGTAACCAGTTTATAATAGCAATAATGTACCTTGGGGGTTTGTGGTATATGGCCAATACACCATGGCTAAGGGCTGTATCCAGGCACTCACAGTCGTGCATAAGAGCAGCCTTTAGCCGTGGTATATTTAAGCAATAAGGAGGTGTGGCCAATATACCACACCTAAGGGTTGTTCTTAGGCACGACGCGAATCGGTTTCCAACATAAATATAACAGTAAACAAGTACTTTTGTATCATTCCCGTGGTATATTTAAGCAATAAGGCCCGAGGGGATGGGGTATATGGCCAATATACCACGGCTAAGGGCTGTTCTTAGGCCTGAATCAAGGCCTTAGGCCTGTAGACGTGGTATATTGGCCATATATCACAAACCCCCGAGGTGCCTTATTGCTACTATAAACTGGTTACCAACGTAATTAGAGCAGTAAAAATAATTGTTTTGTCATACCCGTGGTATACGATCTGATATACCCTGGCTGTCAGCCAATCAACATTCAGGGCTAGAATCAATCAAATTTTTTTAGAAAGCCCTCTTTATATCAGCAGATGTCACAAAGTGCTATACAGAAACCCAACCTAAAACCCCAAACAATGCAAATGTAGAACCACCCAGTTTCTAATGTCTGATATACATGGCTGGAATGCAGTTTCAGCCAATCAGCATCAAGGACCCAAACTGCTCGGTTTACAATGGACAACATTCCACACCCCTTCGGGCCTTAAATATAGTACTTTAAGCCTTTTTGCACAAATAATATCATGCATAATATAATTGAATTACCTGAATCCTCACTATGCGTTGATTCATCGCAGATGTGAACTTGGCCTTGATGTTTCCTTTAGGAAGAAAGAGTGAGGTTGATTCAAGTATGCTCAATAGCACACATGATCATTATAGTCTTTACAAAGCCGCACATGTGATCATGATAGTCTTCACAAAGCCGCCTGATGTAAACTTACCGTACCTAAGGACTTTCCTCTTGATAAAGGGTCTCCCATGCGCTCCTGTGTCTCGGTCTGGGGTGGACGACTGACTGACAGCGAACGATAACTGCTGGAGGTCAGTTTGGTCTGGAACCACTTCCAGCCTATTAGGGGCTGTTGAGGGGCGCTGGTACTTGGAGGCAACAGAGTGCTGAGTGTAGGAGTCATACTCCTGTCTGGCACCATAGTTACTGTTGTCTCTGCTGTATGTGGAGGTTAGCACCTGGGTGGAGCACAGAACAAAGTAACATGCCATTCTAGTATTTGCATTATTTTTCAATAAATACAACACAGCTAGCTTATCTGCAGGATGAAGGGGGACTGAATGATCTGGGACAACAATATGTGAATATATACCTGTCTTTCATGGTGTGATGGACCAGCCTGCGCAAACACATTTCTGAAGGCTGTGGTGTTATCCTGGTGTACTGTTAGGGTGAAAACAAGGAAATTACAATCGAGACTCAAGAAGAACCCCACTGCTCATCAAAAGGTGCAACCAACACTTACTGACCAGGGCCCAGTTTCCCAAAAGCATCTTAAGGCTAAGTTCATCGTTAAAACCATAGGATCCTATGGCTCTAAGATTAACTTAGCCTTAAGATGCTTTTGGGAAACTGGGCCCAGTTACATGTGATTATGTAGTGGACATGAGAACACGTACAGTGATCTTACCTTTAACCTTGGTGACTGCAGGAGGACTTTTGAAGGTGGTGCTTTGAGATCTTGTAGAGTTCAATTCACTGGATGAGTGGCTCTTAGATTTTTCATGTCGGATCAGTTCATCTAGATCTACACACACACACACACACACACACAGTTGCTTCTCCACCAATCTGACAGCTAACTTGCAGTGTGAAAGTCACAAAACATCCCAGTTGTTCAAATTTTGTCAGCATTTGGTCATCAACATGTAGGACTATATTCGCTAATTACATCAACCCACCTCTTTTGAATTCACGCAGTCTGTGTCTTGGTATGTTGTTGTAACCAAGTGCCTCCAACTGTTGTTGAATTTCATCCTCTGAGAAATCCAGGTTTTCCATTTCCTGAAAAATAATTGTCCCATAAATGTAACTACATATTAGCTAGATAGATAGCTACATGATGGATTGCAAAGAAGAACGATCAGCAACAAGTTGTTAGCTAACTTCAGGCTAGACAACGATCAACCAAACTCTAGCTACAATCAACCAAAAGTTATCTCTTCCTTATCTAGCTAGTCCAAATCAACAAAAAGGATGCATGATTAAAAAATGTTATGCAATCTAGCAGCTAACGTTAGCTTCAAATACATGTTAAATGAGCCAATGGCCAGCTAACGTTAGCTAACTTAGCACTCTAGCAGGATAACAAAGAAAGCAGTTCAACACAACAGGCCATTTTGCCAATGCTAACATTGATTGATAAAATGTGTTTTACCTGTAACGTTACAGTGTGAGCTTCTTATAATAAACGCGTAACGTTAGTTTTGCAACACAAGTATTGAACTGAACCAGCTACTAGTTACTGTTTGTATTTTCAGTACCAAGACAACAACACAGTCGTTGTTCGAAAAAACGACGTGCTTTGAAAACGACGCCCTTTCAGAATTGTCTTCGGTGGATTTGACATGGCCCAGAAATAGCGCCGCCTTGTGCAAGGAAGACCGTGGGATACCCTGGCAGTGCAGTCAGTGCCTACGATGATGATGCAGTGACTATGATGATGATACCATTACAAGATTTTGTCTGATTTTTTTTGTGTGCTCACCAGCTTGTAGTCCTTAGCCATCCCTATGGGAAAAATGAATGGGGAAAGAATAGGGTTTTGGGGGAAAGAATAGGGGTTTGGAATAAACGTTGAAAATGAAGTCTGAAGTTAACACAGGATTAGGAGCTCTTAAAAGTGATTTATGTATTTTTGTATTATTAAATACATTCTTAAAAATTCACAAAAAGTTATGTTAGCTGATGAAAATTATTTAAGATTATCCCATAGAACAAAACGTATAAACTCTCTTAAGCCTGTTTACCACAGACTTTATTTTCGGCTTTAATAAAAAAAATAAAAAAAACGCAATTAATTTTCTTCATAGGCTTTGTCCAACGAACCATGGCGGAGTTAGTGCTTGCAAAAAAAATGCCATTACTACCGTATTTCTCTATGAGATGGCTGTATAAAAAAAAGCATTAAAGCAAGTCAATCAAAATTGACAGTTTAATCAGTGGGGATATGTGTTTGTTGAATAATAGATCTCACTCACGTTTATCTATTGTAGGCGGCCTCCTACATGATGTGCCAACAATGTCTCAAATCAAATCAGGCTGACAGATTTAAATACATTTTGCTCTCTCATTTACAAACTCTATGTTGAAGAAATATTGCATTGATAATTGCAACAGCAACATCATTTATGTTGTATGTTATACCTGTGCAGAAATAGGCTAGGTTTTGATCTATGCGATTTTGGAAAAAGTTGGATTTGTTTTACAATTTGTAATAACTTGTTGGAATGCAAGCGTTTAGTTGACAAACTACAAGTCAGCGAAAGTTGCAGGTATTTATACATCTTGAGAGAACATTCTAAATCCCACCATTGCCTCACAGTGAAACCCTCCCCTTGCGCGCACCTTCCATCCCTCCTCCAACCACTTTCCAGCTCTCCAGTCCATCATGAATAAACATTAATTTTAATAGTACATGGTACCTTTCAGTACACTGTGGGGTTCAGTTGGGGAATATTGACAGGTGGTCCGTAAATCCCAACTAATCCGGGAAAAGGGACTTTTTGAGTCTGGGAAGACCATGGCTCGCGCCAGGATATATCGGGAGTCATCGCTGGTGATTTTATTGCAAATTGTCCTTATTTGCTCCGCTCAGGTAAGTCACAAATTATGGTTATTTTCTTATCCAATGGTTCACATCGATTTGTTTGCCAGCCACTGCTTTTCTTGAGATTATATTATCCTGTGTTATTAGGATGGAATTTCCCATGGATGGGATAGGCTGGGCTGGGATGCTCAGACTCCCAAATGTTTTGAAACACACCTTCTATGCATTTACAGATTCGTTGAACCATATAGTTTACAAATACATTAGACCGACCACAATATGCCTATTTATTAGTGGACTATTTTTCTCTTGTAAATAGCTGCATGATTTAGAAGTGTGTGAGTCCCATGTAGCTCAGTTGGTAGAGCATGGGGCTTGCAACGCACGGGTTGTGGGTTCGTTTCCCACGGGGGGCCAGTATGAAAATGTATTCACTCACTATCTCTAAGTCGCTCTGGATAAGAGCGTCTGCTAAATGACTAAAATATGAAAAAATGTGTATGGTAAATAACATAGCAGCTGCTTGTGTTGACATATGGAACCAATAGGTTGGAATCACAACAAATATATTCTCAACATATGTAATTACTTACAGAGTGGTCCCTTGTATAGAGGCTTGTGGTTTTCTTTTCTTGACCGTTCTTCCCACAAAACTACTGATTTCACACAATAGAGCTCTTTGTGTGAGGTGCCCAGCCATGATTTGGGGATACATTTCAGTAGAGGAGCTTTAAATGATTTTGTGTATTTATCCACAGAGGGGCCCGGTCGGTCCCAGAGGCCCCGCTGGACCCCCTGGCATAGCAGGCGTGCCTGGAGTCGACGGCATTGATGTGAGATACCTTTTCATTTAATATTTTATTGTATATTTGTGTCATTTCAGGCTTTAGATTTATCTGTTGTACAGCACCTCACCTGGTATAGACCAAAATTAATTGTGTTATTCTATAATTGTCAACCTATAGTGGATTTTTACATGGTTATTAAATAAACATTCCTTTTTCTATTTCATTTCAGGGAGACAGAGGGGACGATAACATCACAGAAGGCGGCCCTGTGAGTGGACTATCATTTCCCTTGCCACACCTATTTTATAACCTACCAATAAATGGTTAATCCATTTTAGCATGCTATTGAAATGGTCACTCTGTTCCCAGGGCCCTGATGGGGAAGACGGCAAACCAGGAACTCCCGGAGCACCCGGCCTACCAGGGGCAGACGTAAGTTACACATAATACCCACATTTACAACCAGTTTATTATTCATACTCCCCAAGCAGGAAACCCCATAGTGCAAAATCAAATAACAGTTGAGTCCATTGAACATCTGTAACTTCTGAAGCTCAAGGGGCTGAAGATCTGTGGCACTACTGCTGTGTGAGTCGTTTATATTGGCTCCTGAGCAAAAGGGTTGGAGGGAGGGGAAATCCTCCTGAAGAAAATGAATCCGTGGGCTACATCAACCTGGGTATTTAGGGGAGAGAGGAGGAGAACGCCTCAAATAGCTTCCTGACTGAAACAGAGAAACAGAGGTCTTTTTGTATGAGTTGGGGGGTGCAGGGGATTCTGCCGCCAATGATGGCTGACAGGAAAGAACTGTATGCTGGGAAAGGTGGAGCAGAAGGGCCCCAGTGTGTGTGCTGTCCAATTGGGCGATGATGCTGAATACAGAGTATCCAATCAGATGAACTGCTGACTGCTGTGTGTCTGGCAGAGTAGGTAGTGTCCAGGTGTGTCGAGGTATGCACTCGTTTTGGCTGGGTAGCTCACTATTCTCTTTTGTTAGGAATAGCAAATACCTGGAAAACACAGACTTCAAGTAGTCAGCTATCATCCATTCTTTCTGTTTCTCTGTCCATAACTGGAGTCCTGATTTCAACGATTCCTGTATTCTGTTGTTTGTTGCCTGCCAAAGCTATTGACTAGTTAGAGAGTAGTAGTAGTTCCTTGATCTTGGGAGGATAGTTCAGAGCATCTCTTTTCAATCCATTGATTCAAGCTTGGCGGAGGACTAGTTAGACTAGTTAAGTGACCTCCAATGGTTTATGTAGCTAGCGGAAGAGGGGAGGGGCTAAACAGTGTGAGAGAAGACACACCCCCATTTGAGTCTTATAATTGCTAGATTACTGTGTAGGAAACACTCCATCCATGAAATATCAATGATGAAATTGACTTTTAGGTAGACTAAATTGTCACGATCGTCGTAATGAGTGGACCAAGGCGCAGCGTGAAATGCGTACATCTTTTATTGAGTACTATTAACAATAACAAAACAACAAAATGAAACGTGAAGTCCTCGGTCATAAACACAAACCTACACGGAACAAGATCCCACAAATGACAAGTGCAAAACAGGCTGCCTAAGTATGGGTCCCAATCAGAGACAACAAGCCACAGCTGCCTCTGATTGGGAACCACCCCGGCCAACATAGAAACACATGAACTAGAACATGAACATAGAACACTAAACATAGAAACTAACACCCTGGCTCAACATATAAGAGTCCCCAGAGCCAGGGCGTGACAGTACCCCCCCCCCCAAAGGCGCGGACTGCGACCGCGCCAACTAAACCCAACAGGGGAGGGGCCGGGTGGGCATTCCGCCTCGGAGGCGGATCCGGCTCCGGGCGTGACCACCACTCTCTAGCTACCCCCCTGTAGAGCCCTTGGTCTGGTCTGGCCCCGCTGGCTGGAGCAGGACTGGACATCGGTGGAGCGGATTGCTTTGGCTCCGGTGTGGAGCAGCTGACCGGTGCCGGACCAGGCACCGGTGGAACAGGCACGGACCGTGCCGGACTGACGACGCGCACCACTGGCTTGGTGCGGGGAGCAGGAACAGGCCGGACCGGGCTGGCGACGTGCACCACTGGCTTGGTGCGGGGAGCAGGAACAGGCCGGACCGGGCTGGCGACGCACACCACTGGCTTGGTGCGGGGAGCAGGAACAGGCCGGACCGGGCTGGCAACGCGCACCACTGGCTTGGTGCGGGGAGCAGGAACGGGCCGGACCGGGCTGGCGACGCGCACCACTGGCTTGGTGCGGGGTGCAGGAACGGGCCGGACCGGGCTGACGACGTGCACCATTGGCTTGGTGCGGGGGGCAGGAACAGGCCGGGCCGGGCTGGCGACGCGCACCACAGGCTTGGTGCGAGGGGCAGGAACAGGCCTGGCCGGGCTGGCGACGCGCACCACTGGCTTGGTGCGAGGGGCAGGAACGGGTCGGGCCGGACTGGGAACACGCACCACTAACTTAGTGCGGGGAGCAGGAACGGGTTGGGCCGTACTGGGAACACGCACCACTAACTTAGTGCGGGGAGCAGGAACGGGTTGGGCCGTACTGGGAACACGCACCACTAACTTAGTGCGGGGAGCAGGAACGGGTTGGGCCGGACTGGGAACACGCACCACTAACTTAGTGCGGGGAGCAGGAACGGGTCGGGCCGTACTGGGAACACGCACCACTAACTTAGTGCGGGGAGCAGGAACGGGTCGGGCCGGACTGGGAACACGCACCACTAACTTAGTGCGGGGAGCAGGAACGGGCCGGACCGGACTGGTGACACACACCACTTGCTTGGTGCGAGGAGCGGGACTGGGTTTCCTCATAAACCTCCGCTCCCTCTGCTGCCTACTCAGTTCCTCTCGCCGTGCCTCTACACTCTCCTTCTCCCTCCTGACCAATGGCCCCCGTAACCTGGTGGCCTCCTCTCCTAGTCCACAAACTCGCCCTGTAGCTGCCTCCAGCAGCCCCGTCGTCCAAGCCGTGTGCCCCCCCAAAATGTTTTCTTGGGGTTGCCTCTCGCCTGTCCGACGACGGCCCGGTTGGCGCCGCTTCTCCTCTCCTTCCTGGGCATCCTCCCTCATCGCCCTCCGGTAGCGGACGGCCTCCTCCTCGGTGATCCTACCCCAACCGAGGAGGACATCCACTAGCGTTACCTCCGGCGTTTGCTCCTGGACACGCTGCTTGGTCCTGTATTGGTGGGATCTTCTGTCACGATCGTCGTAATGAGTGGACCAAGGCGCAGCGTGAAATGCGTACATCTTTTATTGAGTACTATTAACAATAACAAAACAACAAAACGAAACGTGAAGTCCTCGGTCATAAACACAAACCTACACGGAACAAGATCCCACAAATGACAAGTGCAAAAGTATGGTTCCCAATCAGAGACAACAAGCCACAGCTGCCTCTGATTGGGAACCACCCCGGCCAACATTGAAACACATGAACTAGAACATGAACATAGAACACTAAACATAGAAACTAACACCCTGGCTCAACATATAAGAGTCCCCAGAGCCAGGGCGTGACATAAATATGCAATGGTTTAGTTAGTACAATGTTTAGAGCATTGATCACAGACTGTGTAATGTATCATTTTCAAGATACAAACGTGGAATATAAAAGTAGTCTCAATTGAGATGCCTTCCATAATTTTGTCGAAATCTTGCTTATAGATTATAGAGTATTTGGATTACAAACCTTCCTTTGTGTTTATCAAACGCAAATTTAATTAAGGAAATCAGATTTACAGTAATATTGCCTTGAAGTAAGGCCACCCTGTTACTAATGGTGATCTAACAGAGTACTGTGTTAGCAACTCAGTGTTGGAACAGTTCTATTTCAAATAAATTCATTTCAGGAATGGATGGATTGCCCATTGTTTCTAATTCATATTTTCACATGTCCTTTTATAATTTCTCGGGAATCCCATTGAATACTTGTAAAGAATAAAAAATAAAATATCACAATAAGAATGGGTAACAGAGCATGATATGACTTCTTTCACTGGAGGGCATTAGACACATATTGAGGTTTTATACAGTTTACTCATGGACATTCATATTTCTGTGTGGTTTATATAAGCTTTGTTTCCTCTATAGGGTGCCACTGGACCTGTTGGAGATGCCGGCCGAGACGGGCCTCCTGGACCAAAAGTATGTTTTCTTTATATGAAATCAAATGTATCCATAATCTTCCTATCTGTCTAATATCTATATTGCTGAAATATAATGCATTTACACTCTCTGTACTCAGTGTGTGGAGGCTGGTCAGAAGAGTAGGAATGTGAAAATATCACTATGCTCCAAAGCAATGAAAGGTTGAGATTGTTTCACCAACCATCTTGTGTGCTTCTCTATCAGGGTGAACCCGGAGAGGCTGGGGAGGTCGGGGAGATTGTAAGTAAGCATGGTTAACTACATTTATTAAAGGAATGTATGTATAATAGGGTTGTAATAGGGATATTGTCCATTATGACACAGCCTATGGCAATCATGCAGAAATGACCAAACATCATCTGGAAAGGGATCGACCTCACTTGTTTCAATGGATTATTACACTACCATAAGGATGGGACCATCCCCTCCAAGGACTTGTCTTACCCATCCAAGGAAATGACTGGAAATCTGGAATAGGCTACTCCCTCTCAAGGACCATATAACGATAGGACACACCCATAAAATCGTCTAATGCTACGTTCATCACCAAGTGGGAAGGTGGTAATTACCAGTTGTGGATTTGTAAATACGAGTTGGGTGCATTCACGTTTTGGGAAATACCATCAAACATGGAGATCATTAGAAGGCTTGTGATTGTTTTGCTATTTTATACCCATAAAAAGTATATCTTGACCTACTTTCACTTTCTAAATCAAAAGGAAGATGAACAGAATACATTTTGTATCAACAATTTTTGTCTTACCATAAACAACAACTGCTGAAGATGCCGCCATGCTTGCTGTCTTTTTTGTTGACAAATGACACCAGAGAGGTGCAAGTGAAAAACTCGGAGCACGTGGGATGATAGATGAGTTTCCCACTAGTGGATCTTTCCCAGTTGTATGTGTTATTTACGAAATTACGAGATGTTGTGAACTCCGCATAACACACCTTTATAAGAATTGCACACACACACCCATTGGTTGATCTGAAATCATATCTGAAATGAATACGCCCACCTAGGATATGACACCTATAAGGATATATGATCTATTTAAGGGTATGACATACTATAAGGACTGATTTATTGAAACGGCATTGCTTAAAATTGTGCCTTTTATTACTGTACCCTTGTTAATGCATTGATTAACTTGTTTATTTAGAAAATGCAACTTTACCTCAATTTTACACCTTCAAGCCTCTCCATGAATTTTCTCTTGTCTACCACAGGGCGAGGGACCTGATGGACCTGATGTGAGTACTTTTCCATTGGTCCCACACCTGAATAAGGACAAATGTATTTAAATACAAGAGAATACATTACATTAGTACTGTGTCATGTCCTTTTTGTTTTGCTGACAGGGAGCAGCTGGTGCACAAGGGTTGGTGGGCGAGCTTGGCAAAGTCGGAACCCCGGTGAGTACTGCCTTTTTAACATTTAGAAACACAGGGCTTCCAACATTTTCAATATCTTATACGGAGATATTGACTTCTAACTTATTAAATTATTGCATTCATTCACCTGTAAACATATTATTATTATTATTTATAGGGATCACAGGGCAAGGAGGGGCCAGTGGGGCTTCCCGGACCTGCAGGGCCCAGGGTAAATATATTTATTTTCATGATCAATTAGTTCCATATTAGTGTTGTCATCCTTAGTACAGTAGGAAACCCCATGTGAATCCCATGTGATGTAATAGCTACATAGTTCTGTGTGCCATGAAAAGTATCAAAGAGGAGACCATTTACAGCATCCTGTACATTTGTAAGAGCACTGCAACAACCAACCTGTATGACAACCAGCCCCTGTTTCCCCTACAATGATTTCAAAGACAGAAATGTCATTAAAATTGTGTTTTCTCTTTTTCTCCCCAGGGTCTTCCTGGCGTGTATAAGGGGGAAGACCTGGTAAGGCGTTCACAAGTTTCCTTTAAGGGCACCACAGCTATGCATTTGAACCCTGATGCTGATGATGGGGAACTTTTCAGCGGAGCCCCCCTGTGGCAGGGCTCTTAGATGACCTCAAATAGGCTTTACTTCTGTTTTTCAGTGTCCCAATGCCTGTCCTTCTGGTCTTAACGGATATTCTGGCCTCCCAGGCATGAAGGTGACTATATAATAAATACACATACTATACTATGGTTGGTCGTTGACACTAATATACTATGGATGTTGATGCTGTATCTTGTCAGTGAAACTGGCTTGCATATAGCGGCAACATTATATGGTTTCTCTTTAGGGCCACAAAGGGGTAAAAGGAGAGTCTGGAGAGCCTGGAAAGCAAGGACACAAGGTAACGTCTCCCCCTTTTTATCCAGATGAAATATCAACAACTACAATGCGGTCATTGATAATGATTGTAACATTTGTTTGATGTTTTCTACAGGGAGAAGAAGGAGACCAGGGAGGAGAAGGCGAGATGGGAGCTCAAGGGCTACCAGTAAACTATTTTAATATTTCTCTCACAAATCTGGATCAATATAAATGTGCCATTCACAATGTGGCTATGATACATGTATTTTTTTAAATTAAAAATGGCTTCTTCCTCTCTCTCTCTCTCTCTCTCTCTCTCTCTCTCTCTCTCTCTCTCTCTCTCTCTCTCTCTCTCTCTCTCTCTCTCTCTCTCTCTCTCTCTCTCTCTCACTACTCTCTCTCTCTGCTGAGTGATTTTAGGGCCAAGGGGGACCCAGGGGAATAACAGGCATGATGGGCCTCAAAGGTGACAGGGTAAGGGTCATGAGGTCACACACTGTTTGACATCATAGGATGAATGCCCAAGATGAGCTATGTGCTATATGTTACTGCCATCCTCAGCGGGTGCTGCTGAGTGACTTCAGCTTGGCCTGTTTCAGCACTGCCAAACCTCAACATCCCACAATTTATGTTTGAGCACACTAGTAAATGCATTTAAAAAATGTATATTTGACATCTTAAATCTGTTTGATAACAGGGACCTCGTGGAACGTTTGGAGATCTCGGTCCCCAGGGAATTCAGGGTGGCCCAGTAGGTGCCTGTATTTTTATCACCATGACTTTCACCTCTTTTTCACCATGACCTCTTTGTCACCACTCACATTACAGTAACATCTCAACTTATTCGACTATTTTGGTTTAAGAAATTATTTTTTATTTTTTAGGGTGACGTGGGCCAAAGAGGAGTAGTGGGCGAGAATGGACCAAACGGTGGTCAAGTAAGTACTAAAACACCACACCATCATACAAATATATTATCACTGTTATATTATCATTATTATTATTGCTGTTATATTATCACTGCAGAACAACAGAGCACATGGTCATTCACTTTCAAAAGTAAAAACCTGCCGCCAATTCATACAGGTGCACACTATCTATCAAATAATGTATAGAGACTTTTACTTACTGTTTTTGGTGTGTTGTTTTGCAGGGCGCCCGAGGGCCACAAGGAATAAGGGGCCTTCCAGGGACCAAAGGGGAGCCTGTGAGTATTGTACACACCACAGCCTTACCAAAACCGATTCATTATCGACTAACATCTCATCTATGACATCTGTGACATTACACACAGCATGAGCATACAGTTGACTCAATACACATGCCATGAAGCTAATCCACTTCCGTAACGCTCAACTTCCCTGTTCTTTCTCCCATGGACAGGGTCTATCTGGGCCCGATGGACGTGAAGGAATTCCCGGATTGCCAGCATCTAAGGTACAGCTCAACCTGCTGTTCAAAGACCTACAGTAGGCTAAATGAGGATGTATATACAGTGAATCAGTAAGATTGATCTGCTGTTGTTTTTTTCTATCATTTTAAGGGTATTACTGGGAAAGTTGGCAGTCCAGGTGATACTGGGCTCCAAGGACTTCCTGTAAGTGTGACCTCTGACCCCTAGCATCTTTGATTCATCATAATCATTCTACGTTTGTTTTTGTTTGGGTTTGTTTGGTTGTTCATTTGTTTTGATGTGATTCTCGCCATAGGGTTTGCCAGGCGCTTATGGTCCAAAAGGACAAAGTGGTGAGAAGGTAGGGGAATATTTCAAATGTATGAATAAAACCAGTTATTGACCATTCTGTATATGAATCTCTATTGTAGGGAATCTTATGTTTTCCTCTCTTTGTTACTAGGGTAACTCTGGCGACCCAGGTTCTGTAGGACTAATGGGGTCTCCTGGGAAATCAGTAAGTCAAGAGAAAATTAAATCACATTAAATGACAGTGATGAAACGTAATACTTTGATACAGGATACATAACCCTTACATACTTGCATCAGTAGTATAAGGGGCTGTGCTACAGATCTCATGGAGACTTGCTTTGTTTACAGGGGGAACGTGGTGAGCAGGGAGAAGTAGGACCTGTCGGAGCAAGAGGTGGACCAGTGAGTATGTTTTATAGTATATGTGATTCACTGTGAGAAAGCCATCCATATAAAAACACTATCAAGTTTGATTACTCTTTTCAAGGTTTAGTATGAACTTCAGTAGTTTGAATAAATCATCTGGAACTGTGTGATTTAGTAACCCTTTTAGTGTTAGGGAATTAGGGATAAATGTGTGACCTAAATAACTGAACAATAGAATTAACAAGATCAGCACAAAGCATTTGAACTCTAAAGCCATGCACAACCTTTGCTCTATTATAATAGAAGCATTCTTCAACAAGCTCAGAACTTCATGTGATTCATTTGGGAAGGTCTTGGACTACTAGAATATAATACATCTGCACTTGCGCCACAATTGCTTCTCTATAACTTCCTATTCTTCTATTTTTTCACTGTAGGGTGAAAGAGGAGTGCGTGGCCCAGAAGGGCCTGCAGGGGCACCAGGACCCAGGGTAAGTCAACAGCCCAACAGACCATTCATTATAACTAACATACTCATAGCCCCAAAACAAGCCCTTTATATGTATTATGAACCACAATGAATAAAGCATTTTACAATTTGTCGCAAACATCCATACATGTACCACAGTATGAACCATGATTATCAAACTGACCAATGAACTTGAAACATACAAATGAACTAGGCTAAGATGCTGGTGAAATCTGTAACCTGGGTAGTAAACAGGTGGAATAATAGAGGGAGTTGAGCATCTTCTGCACAAGAATGATAGGACAAGCCATGGGAAGTGATGACAAAGCCAAGTGACCAAGCACAGAATCCTGTGGTACTCCAGTCATCAGACTTTGTTGTGCGAAAATACATGGATTGGTAAGGTAAGATGCAGACAAGGAAATATCAGAGTGAAGCCAATTCAATTCGGAATACAGAACAGGTTTGTGGTTTGCAATGTGATGGATTATGATGATACTGTCATGGGGAAAGAAGAGGAAGACAAGAACATGATGAAGATGGTGTGAAAGAGGAAGAAGAAAACAAAGTATGAAATAAATGACATTTTTTGGATCATGTGCAGTGTGGCAAGAACAAAGACGATGCTGGTCTTTCAACAGTTACTAGGGTGGCCATTAGAATTATGTTGATATAATTGTATATGTAATTATTTATGCTTATTTTCTTCAAATGTTATTTTCATTACAATGCCTTTCCTGCCCTACCTTTCCTGGAACTAGGACATCTTAGAGTGCAAATAACACAATCCGCCCCCATCCATACCAGCAGTCTTTTGCTATTTATATTTGACATAACATCAGTGTAAACAATGCACTGAGTGTACAAAACATTAGGAGCATCTGCTCTTTCCATGACATAGACTGACCAGGTGATTCCAGGTGAAAGCTATGATCCCTTGATATCCTTTGTTAAATCCACTTCAATCAGTGTAGATGAAGGGGAGGAGACAGGTTAAATAAGTATTATTAAGCCTTGAGACAATTGAGACATGGATTGTGTATGTGTGCCATTCAGAGGGTGAATGGGCAAGACAAGATTTAAGTGCCTTTGAACGGGATATGGTAGTAGGTGCCAGGCGCACCGGTTTGAGTTTTTCTACGCTCAACAGTTTCCTGTGTGTATCAAGAATGGTTCACCATCCAAAGGACATCCAGCCAACTTGACACAACTGTGGGAAGCACTGGAGTCAACATGGGCCAGCATCCCTGTGGAACGCATTCGACACCTTGTAGAGTCCATGCCCAGATGAATTGAGGCAGTTCTGAAGGCAAAAGGGGGGGGGTGCAACTCAATATTAGGAAGGTGTTCATAATGTTTTGTGCACTCAGTGTATATTGCTATTATCTGCAATCATTCCATACATATACCATTTAACATGGACATAGTTACCATAGCAACCATTCAGATCAACCAAGCTGAGTGCCAGTGACTAAGAGCAAACCCACTCCAAGCAAGTGGAGCCGTATGCTCTCTCATATTGAGTGTGGCATCCCTTTATAAGCCTCCAGACTGCAGTAATACTGCTATCCGCCAGTGAGGGGGCATGAATGGAGTCTTGTTACACTGGTCCATGGGCCCAGGGGTATTTCTTCAGAGAGGGGGGATTCAGGCCAGGAAAATAGGCTGAAAAGGCCTGAAAGAACCCTCTGTTTCCCAGGAATTCCTTAAACCAGTTAGCCGAGGGTATGCCACAATCAGTATCCACACTTCCAAAAACATCTCATGGAGTGTGTCCACAATACCTTTTCTAGCTCACCTGTTTAGACACATTTTCTTCCAGCTAAAACAAAATGTTTTGTGCAAATGTAGTCAGCTGAAGGTGGTTGGAGCGTTGCACAAGCGATCCACTGTGTTAGATTTTTTTAAGTGTGTGTGTGTGTTTTTTAATGTTTAGTTTTTTTACAGGGAGGTAAAGGGGATCTCGGGCTTCCTGGTTTGCCTGGCCCTGCCGGCCTGGTTGGACAGAAGGGAGACAGGGTAAGGAAGATAGAATGTACTACAAAAGGAGAAGCATAAATGAATGTGTGAAAGTGAAATATAATTTTCCTTTTCCTATTTCTATTTCTCCAGGGTGCAGTCGGTTTGACCGGTGCTCAAGGAGAACAAGTAAGTTCTATCAATACCATCTCAACCGACCGAATAGTACATTCCTGCATAAGGGAGGTGACCATATTCTATGTAGCCATCAAATAATGGAAGAAGATGAATGGAGTGAATTCAAATGAGTAACATCAAGCACTAGGAGCTACTAGAAGACTACAGAAGGCCCCACCAAGGCCTACTTAGGATGGATACATGTTAATGATCCTGTAAGACATGTATTTTCTCTAACAAATACATTTCTAGGGAGAAGCAGGTTCCGAAGGCACAGCAGGAGACAGAGGGGACTTTGTGAGTAACTACATCAAGATAAAAACGTTGTGAAAATGTTTTGCCGTGCGCAACATTTGTTTGAAAGTAAAAGAGTACTGATTCTGTTTTATTATAGGGTGACGAAGGGGAGCCAGGAGAGAAAGGATCGGTGAGTCCAGCTTATAGCATTGCTTACTGCTAAAGCTCTCTATTGACATGGACTCGGCCAATTATGTCCAGTTACACATGTTAATGTGGTACCTGTTCGTCCCAAAATCATGGGGACTCATCATGATTCGATGCCACAACGTTATAGAACTGTCTAATGCTAGAGGTCACGTACAACAAAGCATCATCATTTCTCATTACTGAATCACTTGACAGTGTTGTGCATGCCAAAAGAAAGCCTTGCATACTGTAGGCCTGAAACACATGATCCTAGACAGACAGCATTGTCTATGCTCCCAATGGTCCAGTCTGGGTAATCCAATGTTACCTTTTGTTATGTATGAATGCTGAATGCCATTGTGTCGCGCTCTGTCGCTGTTTTCAGACGGGCAGACCAGGAGAGACTGGAAACAAAGGGCCGGAGGGCGGCCGGGGCATACCAGGCCCAGGGGGCAAGCCGGGTCAACCTGGACCACGTGGCATGCAGGGAGACAGAGGGTTGCCAGGACTGCCAGGGACACAGGGGCCAGCGGTAGGCACTTTAACAATTAACCAGATCTGGGGGCCTGAAACAGAGCAGGAGTCAAAAAGAGCTTTCTTAGTACTGCACTCATATGGAGTAGACACAAATCTTTACTGGAGGAAACAGCAGAATTCACATGATGACTTTGCCCTGTGTTAAAGACATGCTCCTGAACTGTGGCGACTACTAAGTATTTTTTAAACCTTCCGTTTTGGGCTGGATGTGTCAATGTGTAGTTCATACATGCATAATCTATGAGTAGAATGACTGTTTTACCTCAATTAGTCACGAAATCCCTAGTTTGAAAGCAACTGTTTTTCTGGAAGCTGTGCTGTGCCATTTTCCCTACATATTCCCCCATGTGGGCCAGCCCCCTAGCAAATCGAGTTCTAGCCAATGAGCTTCAGCCCCTTGCCATTTGAGTGACAGCTAGCAAGATGCACACACAGCAGAACGAGAGAGAGATAATGACGTGTTGCACATATCTGCACATGTGACATAGTAGGCAATTTTCGGGGACCACTTTTGGCTCATGAGCACTACTTTCAGAACTACAGGCTATAGAGTATACAAAAGTACTGGAGAATCTCTTTAAGTATGTCCCTGGGTTAAGACATCATTAAAAAAGCCTGTGAAGCTAGCTATGAATTTAATTACTTACCAGTTAACACCACAATTCTCTCAACAACCACCTGTTTTCCCAGGGGAAACAACCAAGCGATACACACATCACACAAGTTTGCATGAGGGTAATGCAAGGTAAATCTTGATCATTTTCATATCAAACTCTTATCAATTTGATATTGACCATTACTGAACCCATCACATCTGATAATGCAGGTCCATAGGTTTAATTTGACTAATCCCCTCATTCTTTTCCCTTCCTGTGCCACAGAGCAGCTAGCCCAGCTTGCAGCCAGCCTGAGGAGGCCTGAGACGGGCATCTCTGGACTGCCAGGTCCCCCTGGTCCCCCTGGTCCTGAAGGCCCCTCCGGAGAGAACGGCTACCCAGGACTGGACGGGGCCAGAGGACTGCCAGGCCTCAAAGGACCTCCAGGACTGCTGGGTCGCAAAGGGGCCAAAGGTGAGGTCCTGGGTCTTTAAAGATGGTGGAAATATATCCTATATGTAATATTATGGCCTAGTTTGGTAAGACAATGACAAGTTGGCTGAAGCAGAAACACACTGGCAACCAGGCTGGTAGTAGTAGTGTCATGATCTCCATTTGAATAATTAGGATTGTTTGTGCCATCACAAGTGAAGTTCACTACAACCATCCCTGCATCCCTAAACGTCACTTGAATTGATGATAATGTATATGTTCTGCGTAGGTGACATGGGCGACAGAGGAGAGAGAGGACCCACAGCGAGAGGGGCTAAAGGAGCACCTGGAGCACCCGGTCTACCAGGTAAAGATACCAGTCACAAGAGGCTACACGCCTACACCATAATAATGAAGGCTATAGCCATAACGGTTAGCTAGCTATTTAGCAGTTCCACAGACATGTACAAGTCTCAACCGACCACTCCATCCACAGGTGATCACGGTAGAGCCGCCTATGGCACAGATGGCCGCGACGGCGAGAGAGGGCCACGCGGTGTTCCCGGTATTCCCGGCGTTCCAGGGCCTCCTGGTCGTCCTGGCCTCAACAGCTACTGCGAGTCGTCACAGTGCATCCTTCCTATGGTGGCGTCACCGATATCTGCGAAAGATTCCAGTATGAAAGGGCCAAATGAGGAATAAGATGTGAGTCGGAGACCTAACAGATCCCTGAACGGAGGGGCCACAGAGGCCAAACTATTGAGAGACTAATGGAGGAACTAACTAACGCTCCACGGAAGATCAGTGTTGGGGTCAATTCCATTTAAATTCAGTCAATTCAGGAAGTAAACTGAAATTCAAGTTTTAAAATGTTTCTCATTGAAAAGCAGGAAAATGGAATGGAATTTGAATTCCAGTTAACTTCCTGATTTGACTGAATTGAAATGGAAATGAAATGAAAATGTACCCCCAACCCTGTGGAAGAAACATGAATTTGTTTGATGTGTTTTGATGGTTTTTTGGTTTGCATTTTGTTTTATTGTTTTGTTACAACCCTCTAAAATTCTCAGCTGTTGGAACACCCCTATCTGTCTGACAGAGTTTTTTTTTTTTTTTACCTAAGCTCTAGCTTTTGCCATCTCTGTACTGTAAAATAAAAAGAGCATTACATTTTTTGGGCAAACTAATTGTAATATTATTGGGTACTGTAGGCTTTGTGTTTTGTTAAATATGAACCAAGTTAAAACCCAAACAGACCAGACTAACTGTGCTTTAAACGACAATGTGGCGACCATTTTGAGTTCACTGAATTCTGTATGTTTATGTATTTGTGTCAATATTGAACTCATACAAATTACCAGTATACTGTTGGTTCAATGACTTTCATTTGTTTGCAAATATCTTTGTTGCATATCCACTCACCAACCCCTATGCTTTATCGTCTTCCTGATGTCATGATTACTGTTTTTGTGATGTGAGAACTAGGAGGGCAGTGTTGTTTGAAGACATATGTAGAAATGTTATATGCCATTCTTATTTATTATAAAGGTCGGAGGAGGTGACATCGAAGGTTGTACAAAAGATAAAATAAACACATTTTGATAAAGTCTTGCATGTTTTGTATGAAAGACTACAACAAAAATCCAGCAACATGTTTGTCTGCTAATTTCACATTAATCTACAATAGGCCCTATATAGCCATTTTCAGAGGCATGCAGAGTTCTACAGACTGTCTCAAATCATTGGATGCCTGTGAGTACAAATATAGCCACAAGGGGACACTAGCAAGCTTGACTGTCACCAGATCTAGGGTGTAACCAACAGCCATGTAAAAAATATATCCATAAAAGGATTTGATTAATTTGCTGAAAATGCCATTTGTCTTTGTGCATTACTGTGGAAGTTTTCCTATGCAGAAGAAGATGATTGTTATTAAGTATGCCATGAGGGACATGTAACAGGGTAGGGGAGGGTTGAATCAATAAATTACTCTCCTGTAATTGAGCCCAAGCTTCTCATTTAAACCAAAGGCATTTAAGTATACCTTAATTATGTAAAGTTATGTGTCACTAAATGAATCAAACGTACATTATAAGTTTCAAGCCGTTTACCGTGGGAAAGCCTCTACCATGACTCCTCACTGCTTATTTTTGTTCAGTTAGTCATGTTTTTGGGGGATATTCTAGCATGATTACATTGGCTGAATTGGTTTCTCATGATCTTAAATGAAACAGTATGGAATCTGCCTCTTTCTCTGCCAGTTCCAGTCAGCAGTCCCATAGACAGATATCCTTCTTGTTAATGCCACTGCTGGTATTACAGGCAGAACAAGCCCACTGGGAGACACTTAATTGAAGCCAATCCATTAATCCAAACAAGACCAATATAAAACAAGACATTATAGGCCTTCACTAATGGGAGTACAATAGGATATTACAGCGCATTAAATGCCATTCAAAATCAAGTTTTCAGTGTATCATTTTAATGTACTCTCACAAGTTGGTGAACAGTTACAATTTGTCGCTCACAGTACTAAAACACACATCCATTGACAGTATAAATAGCCAACCTAATAATACACATTTTCAAATACATAAATCATCAAGTATCCAAGTATTAAGTTACGCACATCAAAATAAAAAGGCATACAAAATATCGCAGACGTTGAAGTCCAGTTTCAAAGCGAAAAACACAAATCACATTTTGGACATGGCAGTAATTAGTCAACAAGGTTTGATAAGAGAAAATGAAAAAAAGAAAAGGTCCCAGACTTTCAATAAACAAATATTGCAACAATTAAGCATTTCATATTAAAAATAGTTACTGAAAGGACTTAAGTGTGTAGATGTCCTGCACAAGACAAAGGCAACATTTTTTTTGTTCCAAGTAGAAAAATGAACCACCTTTTCTAATGCAGTGGATGACAAACCCACTCGATTGCCTTTTTGTTCCATTTTAATTGTAAGGCATTTCAAGTTTTAACCATTTGGAGGAAGGCATACATCTTTCTATTCAGCATCAAACTGAATCATAAAATTTAAAGGGATACTTATGTTAAATTGTCATAACGGTGCTTTTTAAAATATTTTTAAAAAGTATTAAGCACCCTTGCCAATTAAAACCTTGGGCTGTGTTCAACATGTATAAACCAACATCTGGATGTTCACAAAATGACTTCACTGGCTGTGCTCCTTTCCAATTCAATGGGCACACATAGAGAACACTCATTGTCACTTGTTCACTAACTAACCTCTTTTTTGACACTTTACATTTTTTTATTGAGAAGGGAACACTTGAATTATTTGAGAATGGATTTCCAATGGAAATACTTCAACACAATGGATTTACTAAGAAAAAAGAAGCCTGCCAGGTAGATAAGATAAAGAAATTCAATTCATTAATTTTATAGGGGCATTGTTGGCATGGACTATGATTTAGTTGGCTTTACTACTGGATGCAGCAGTTGTTGCGATGGCCGTTGGAGTCTTTGAAGCGCAGGCGCATCTTTGGACGATACTTCTCTAGGTAGAAAAGCTGCTTGCTGTTGAACGCTCCGCGACGCTTCCTGTTATTTGAGAGAAAATACATAATTCAAAACAGTGGGTTTAATAGACTAGCCTCCCTTTTTCAACGAAAAATGTCCCACTGTTACAATGTAATTACACTGTACTAAGGGTTAAGGTACATATAATGCAATTTCAACTTCTCAATTGCTGCTTAGTCCTATTAATTCAAAACAATGTGTTTTAGCCTCCATTTTAAGATGCTGCAGCTACAGTATATAGAGATCTACATGAAAGTGTATTTGTATCAGACTTACTGCCGGATGAACTGGACAGCATCTTCGTACTTCATCCCACATTCAATCAAAGCCAGGGCAACCATGACAGGGGCTCTAGGAGCGCAACACAAAAAAAAACATTGGTAAATACTCAGATTTTTTTTGTTGACAAAAGGCAGTTAGGGTTAGAGTACTATGGGACTTTTTCCTTCCAACACAAAATACTGCATATTATGGTTAATTGCTTTTTGGCATTCTTACCAAAGAACTAGCATCATCAATCTAACACAATTCTGAATATAAATACTTATTACATGTTTTAAAATCCTTGTTACATGATTATAAATGTTTCTATACTAAGAGGGGAAATAAGAACACTAGTTTACCTCCCTAGGCCAGCTACACAGTGGACAGCAATGCAGCAACCAGGCTCCTCCCTAAACTTCGTCTTCAGGAGGTTCAACCAATCATCAACAATCTGGTTAGAGGGAGGAGCTCCATCATCAAACGCCCAATCCTATTGGTGGAGAGGAGAGGGAAACGAGTTAATCTGCCCTCTTTCTCAGAAACCAAAACAAAGATGGTAGTAACATGGTGGTAAAATAGTATTGCATTGGAGATGTAAACAGTGATGTTGAAGCTTACCAGAACCTGTATTCCCTCTTTCCCCACCAAGGTGGAATCATAGGTGGCCTCACATACTCTCACAACGGTGGTCACTCCATACTTCTTCAGTTCCTGTAGAAGAATGTACTTTTATTTTCATATGATCTGCAACATATGCCATTGTCCATTTGACATACTACACAGGGAAGACATTTATATTTTCTAAACTGACCCTTTATATTATGGAAGAGAGGGACTACCTATGAGAATCCAGAACATTCATTACGTTTTATAATAAAATTAATTTCTGATATCATCACTGTGTTAATGATGTGAGGGCTCACCTCAATGAATTTATTCAAAGTGGCATTGGTGGGATTGTGGGTAATGAGGAACCTCATGTTTTTGTAGGTGATCTCCACAGGGGCAGGTCGGTTCATACGCGCCATGGTGACAGACGAAAAAATGAGATCTTCCTTCCACAAAACAATCTAACGAAAACACTTATTTAGAGGGAGAGGGATTATCAACAAAATGTCAAACTATATTCCCGCAATAAAATGCACCGTGACCTGTGGGCTAAAGAAGGCTATGAGGCGAAAGGAGGTCGGATTTGGCAGAAAAAATTGTGTGGACAACCAAAATCAAACCCCTTCTACTTTGGGAAAACAAGGCAGGTTCCCCCTTGATTCTGACCAGGCAGAAGCCAACGAGGGCAGTGTGCAGCAGGTGAAGTTACCCCATCCAGGCTCGTTCTGCTGGTAGGTTAGGAGGTGTCCTGATCCTGCCAACGTTTCAGATCCTCCTCCTGTGGGTCCAATGTGTTCGGAGAGGAGGTGAGTTCTGCTGTTCACTCGTCTGCATAGGCAGCTGCGTGCTGTGCCTGGCAGTAGTCCCCACTGCCCTTCAGAAACTCCATAAATGTGTGACCCAGAACACCACAGAACTGCTGCAAGAGACAAGAGGGGGAGGAGGAGGGAGTAAGATACAAGGCCTCTATACTCAAGGGGGAAATGGCTCAAACAATTGAAAAGGTGAAGGTTATGGAAACACATAATTGCTGCTCTCTTCCAGTCCAGATCTGGTGTAACCATAGGTCTAATTTTATGGGTCTAACATGACTGCTGATGTGTGAAGGATGGATGTAGCATTACTAAGGCCTACCTAGGTCGCAGCTCAACTCTCTACATATTGTTTGTCTTTATAATTGCATACAAATAGCAGTAATATATACATATTAGGCCTACTATATGCCTCGTTGACAGAAGGAAATATTTGCTAGAATTTCAGTATAGCTATTTTTGCCACAAGTCATGTATAATTCCCTTAGCTCTAAGCATTGTTTATGTTTTTCTCTGGCTCCAAATACTGTCTAAGAAGCTTGAAGTATGATAGTTAATCCGATATTTTCCGGCTGGAAAATAATGTTTTGTTCTGAACATTAGAGCCAAATCGGACCTTTAATTAAGAGACAATACAATGACGTCAAACCTAGACGTCTGTCCAACGACAAAACCCAAACAAACCGAAATGTACATAAGTATGATGAAAGAGGATTTCTATAAACTGCCCTTTGTGAGGGCGGACTCGGCGCCATCACCGGTATAGAGGCCTATAGCGGAGCACTTGTCAATGTCCATTGAGATGGAGAAACGAAATGTTGAATAGTGAGGTATTTAGCGCCTCGTTGAAGTAAACTACAGTTAATTAAGGTAAGAATTATTATAGAAACTGTCAATGATATTGCTGACAAGATAATAAGAAAAATGCGTAATTTTATACGACGGTAATAGCTACGTCGAAAATGCATCTCAAAGGCGCTCCACAAAGGCAACCCACCACCTCGTTTTACTCGAATAAAATGTCAATCTAACGGAAAAGCCTATTTAATTTCGCATACACCTTTAACATACCGTGAATCATCGGAAAAACTCAGGTGTATCAATTTCACAAAGACAACAAAGCATGTGTGGAAGAGGCCCGAGATTTAATAATTGAAAAATTGAAGACCAGTTGATATAGAATTACAACACGAGTAGCTACAATGTAACAAAATATTGCTATATGAAAATAGACACTTACTGGGATATGCTTACTCATTGAAGATTGTAGCTTAATCATACAGCCGGTCCCTAAAAAGAAGTAAATATATTAAATGGTTTTGCACCATGCAGTCAAGGCAATTCCTCCGTGCGGAGTCGGCGTCTACTCGACTAGTACGACGCAAGGCAAATGGGCAATCACTATTCAGAGCTCGAGCTCTCTTGAAACCCCACCCTAGAAAGCCTACAAACTGGGCATGTTCTCTGGGATCAAATTGTAGTCCTGCGCAAAAGAAGCCAAATCTTTATTCAGTTTTATTCACCTCTGTTTGAATACGTAATTATTCTTCAATATTGACTATAAAGTGTTTATCATTTAGGGTTTCCACTAGCTTCCACAGCCACAAAGTCAACATAAGCACATTTTTGTTGTTGTTGCTTTTTGGTCTTAGTTTAAGGATTTAAGGGATAAGGATAGGGTTAGGTTTAAATCAAATTTTAAAGGTCCTGAACAGTCATTCTGAAAAGTACAGGAAGTTTGAAAAGACAGGCTGAGTGGGGTGTGGGGGGGGGGTACACAAAGAAACTCAAACAACGGGGGGGGGGATACGGCTCTTGTGATACGGTTCACAGCAGCACCGACTGATGTCTTGACTTGACAACTGCGTCAGAGTTTTGAACAACCCTCCCCCTTTTGTTCCATGCTGGCTGAAGACCTAGCTAGCCAGTAACTAGCTAACACCAGACACAGATGAAAGAGGAAACATATACTGAACAAAAATATAAACAAAACATGTAAAGTGTTGGTCCCATGTTTCATGAGCTGAAATAAAAGATCCAAGACATTTTCCATACGCACAAAAAGCTTATTTATCTCAAATGTTGTGCACAAATTTGTTTGCACCCCTGTTAGTGAGCATTTCTCCTTTGCCAAGATAATCCATCCACCTGACAGGTGTGGCATATCAACAAGCTGATTAAACAGCATGATCATTACACATGTGACAGCTGATGAAACTGAGGAGTATTTCTGTCTGTAATAAGGCCCTTTTGTGGGGAAAAACTCATTCTGATTGACTGGGCCTGGCTCCCCAGTGGGTGGGCCTGGCTCCCAAGTGGGTGGGCCTATGCCCTCCCAGGCCCACCCATGGCTGTGCCCCTGCCCAGTCATGTGAAATCCATAGATTAAGGCCAAATGAATTTATCTCAATTGACAGATTTCCTCATATGAACTGTAATTCAGTAAAATTGTTGAAATTGTTACATGTTGCATTTATATTTTTGTTCAGTATGTAAGTATATTTGCCATAGATGAATAGGGTAAACTTTTAATTATATTTGCTGACACCCTACAGTCACATTTTGGCACCAGTAGATTAGCTATCTAGCTATATAAACCATGCTCCTCTGCAAACACACCTTCTCCAATGTTGGTTACAAGGCAGTACTTATTTAAATTAGGTAAGAGAATATCATGTTACCATTGGTGTATTAAAATTATACTTTGGTCATCATATTTTGATCTGGTTTCCTTCAAATGTCATTCCATTTCATGAAAAACATGATTTTTACTGTTCATGACCTATAAAGCAGGGAAATTGTAGAAAATGGTTTATGACTTTGTGGCTATAGAAGCCAATAGTGTGCAACAGTAGCACACAATTCGAGCACCCCATTGGTTTCTGCATGAACTCCCCCTCGAGCATGACATCTTCATCACAGAGTTTCTAAACCCAGAGGCGAAACATCGCAAGACTTCTGGTAACGCTTGCGAAGCAGACCAGGCCGGGGTTTGAGAAGTCAATGAGAGCAGTGAAAAATGTCTATTGGAGAAGCAGTTTCTGCCTATCTTCATACTATACTGTATTTTGTCTTCATGCTTGTGTGACACTTCTGAATGTGGGTCAAAAGGGTCATAAAAGTGTTTTGCCTGCCTCCCGGAGTCTCCTTGCTAGCTAGCGGGACGCGGGGGCGACACCGGTAGTGTCCTTCGCTCCTGCATGCCGAACACCTGCCCTCACCATCATTAACAGAACTGCGGTAAAACAGTGCCCGACAGGCGGGTGGGCGAAGGACACTATCTACCGGTCGCCCCCGCCTTCCGCAAGCACAGCAGGCGGGAGGCTGGCGACACCATTTGCTAGCTAGCTTGCCAGTTCGCTAGCTAGCACACGGTGTCGCCCCCGCCTCCCGCCTCCCGCCTGCTGTTTATCGGAGCAAACCGTGCGGGCGAAGGAAACTGTCTACCGCTAGCTACAACCTGGCCTCAGAGCATTTGTTATTACTCTGTACGTAAATCCGGGACACTTGTGGATGTCCATCATCCATTTCGTATGATATGTTACGAATTACAATTTGTAAGATATGTTACAAATTTGCTAAACATACAATATGTTACGAAGAGACCCCCCCCCCAAAAAAAAAATAATAATAATAATAATAAAATAAAACTAGAATAGTCCCAACTAAGCAAAATGATGTTGAAAAAATATGTGTAAAATATGTATTTTCCAGACGTTGAAGTTAGGTTCAATTTAGGTTCTTAATGAAAGGTGAAAATACATATTTTTCCAAAATCAATGTCCGTGGATGTGGAAATCAAGGCCGGTCCGGACGGCGTCAGTCCAAGTTTACTGAGGTGAAATCACATTTTATGTACGCCCATCTATGTGGTAAGCCTACCGTTTGTAAAACACCAAAAAAAGACGTCTGGTCCGGACAATTTACGGATACAAACTTGAAACCTCTGATCATGACAATGGAGTGAAACTCCCGGACAACAGTTGTGATTGTCCATTCCATATTGTCCATTTTACTTTGATATGTCCTGTTTTTAGGATAAGTTGCTTGTTAACATGACAGCACATTTTTTTTTAGGATGTTGCCTCTTTTACAATGGGGGTCAATAGGAAAGAATGTTGGTTTTCCCCAATTTGTGGGCGTGGTTAAGGGGAATTCCTTATTATTACTTGAATACTGACTGAGTCTATAGCTTAAAAATGGACCAATAGAAGTATAAAGAGGGTTTCCGCAGAAGCAGGAATGCCCACATGCAGGAACACCCCGATTTGCTTGCTTGATGAATATGTTAATGTTTCTCATTATTCTAGAAAAAGTACTTTTGAACTAAATGCATCTTTCTAGAAACTGCCCGAGTGTCATGATTGGAGGCACAAACAAAATAGCTGAGCTGTGTGTTTTTGTCTCCAACTCCCTTTGCATTGAAACAAAGGGGGATATTGAATTGTTGATGTTAATAGCCAATGGGGTGAAAGCAGAAGTGTTTCAGTCTCTACCAGTTGTCAGTGGATACCAGTGTCCAACAGGAGTGCCCATGGGTGTGGTGAAAGAATTTTCCAATCCATCACCATTGTGCCAATTGTCCATCAAATAAATGTGCGAGCATAGCTCTGGTTTCAAATGAAGGCACTCAAATCTCAGCTCAAAACTCACAAATGAGTATAAAAGGAATGCATGACTCAGAGGATCTCGTTCTCGAGGTAACATCTCTAGCTGTTTTATAATTATTAGTACTGTAAATCCCAGTATAGTGTTTTGGATTTGGACTCAATGTTGTTGTTGTTTTTTCACTCATGAATGGTAACTGAATTGAAAAAACGTAAAAAACATCACTTTCCATAATCTGAAAAAGAAAATAGTAAAAAAGGTTTTCCTTTTCCATTCCTTTTGTTTTAATATGGCGTAACTAATGTATTTTTAATTTAACTGTATTTGAACAATAATCTATTTGTTGTAAATATTAAAATGTATATATGTTAATAAATAAATATGTTTATTAATAACTATATAATAACTATATAAAAAAGTACTTACAAATACTGTATATTTTTGGTGGTTGGGTGGTGTTTCCAGGAGGGCTCAAGTAGGCTCAGAGACCAGGTAGATGGCAGTGGAATGAGCCTGGGCAAGAAGAAGGGGGTGAAGGTGAGTGGGAAAAACATGGCCCCAGTGGACTGGGACAGAGGGGGGCCGTCCATAGTCCACCACTCCAGCTACATGAGCAGCCCCAGACCCTCAGAAAACCCCCCCACCATCATCTCTATCGGCCCCTCTCCCCACACACACAGGCCCTCTGGGTCTCCAGAGAGGGACCGGCCCAGGAAGGATGAGGTCCCCCCCTCCAGAGTGGAGTGGTCCAGAGAGGGTTGCACCTACAGCCAAATGGCTTCCAACAGCGAGGTGGGGGTCTCCAGACAGACCATGGATGAGTTGAAGAGTATCCTGAAGGATAGTTCCATGCTTGGTGCCCGGGGGAATGAAGAGGGGGGGCATACTGGGAGCCCAGCCCCTTACACCAACCTGCATGGGACCAACAGGGGAGATGGACAGCCGGAGTCCCAGTCCTCCTTCACCACTTTCAAGCCCCACTCTGATGCTTCCAGGAGGGTGTCCACCAGGTCCAGGGAAAGCAGCTCCCTCCAGCTTGGCTCCGGTGTGGACTCGTCAACGTCATACAGGTCGGATGTGACTGGCGCAAACAGGCAATCCGGAGTACGGTCGTCCACGTTCGAGAGCAGCAGTGCCAACTGTGGAGAGACCTGGAACTCAGAAACAGGTTAGTCTGGTTTGGGATTAGTTTTATCAAAAAGCTATTTTTAATTAAACATTTTTACTTGTAGCTAATATAGTAGTTCCCTCACAGGCGAATATATTTTTTTACAGACATGGTAGTTGCTTTTGGCTCTTTTTCTCATAGATAACAGTAAAGACAACATGGATAAGTCTGGGACTCAGAGCTTCATCTCAGCCATGGAGAACATCAAGCAGCAGATTGCCCGGGAGAATATCAACTTTGTCCGCTTCGAGGCCACGGATCTCCATGGGGTGTCCAGGTCTAAGACAGTGCCAGTCCGCTTCTTTCATGTAATCATCTCACACACAGTACACAAACATCCTGAAACGTACTAGCTATAGTGTATTGAGACAACCCACAATGTTATAATGCTATTTGTTTAAATGGTTGATAAATGGTTATGCTTGCCTATAGGAAAAGTCCCATGATGTAAACATTTTTTTATCTTTACAGGAGAAAGCAGTATACGGGGTGCCGATGCCAAGAAGCTACCTAGAGCTGACCCTGAGCCCTAAGAGCAGTGAGGTGGACCATGCCAACAACCCTGCCAACCTTAGCAGCGACGTGCTGCTGATCCCAGACCTGTCGACCTTCAGGGTGCTGCCCTGGGCAGAGCAGACGGCCCGGGTCATCTGTGACCCCTGCATGATAACCGGCAGCCCCCTGCGCACAGCACCCCGCCTCATCGCCAAGCAGCTGATGGGGCAGCTCCAGAGCCTGGGTTTCTCCCTGCACTCCTCCTTCACCTACGAGTGCTGTGTCCTGGGTGCGCCCGACAGGGTGGGCCCCAAGACCATGCTGTTCCCCGCCACCACCCTGGCCAGCAACCACGACCTGCCCTTCTTCCAGCAGCTGGTGAATGGGATGTACTGCATGGGGGCTGACGTGGACAGCTTGGCCTCAGCCATGGTGCCCGGTCAGATGGAGATCAACCTGAGGCCGGAGTTTGGCATCGCGGCCGCCGACACCGCCTTCACGTTCCGTACCGGCATTAAAGAGATGGCGAGGAAACACAGCTACATCACCAGCTTCTTCACCGACGACAGCCTGTACAACGCCGGGGTGCTTTCCCACTCTCTCTGGGATGCCAACGGCCGCCGTAGTCTCTTCCACACCGGGGACCACGGCGGAGGGGAGCTGTCGGAGATTGGCAGGAAGTGGCTTGCGGGGCTCCTGAGCCACTCAGCCGCCATGAGCTGCCTGCTCTCCCCTGGGCTGGGCTGCCGCAGCCACATCGCCAAGAAGGTCAAAGACCCCAAGCACAACGTGCTCTATGCCACCTATGGCTACAATGACAACAGCAGCGCCTTCAATGTAAAATGCCACGGCGGGCGGGAGACGCATATCGACAACAAGCTGGGCTCGGCCATGGCTAACCCATACGTGGTGATGGCGGCCACCGTGGCGGCAGGACTGGACGGTATCAAACGCAACCTGGCGGCTGAGACGGGTCTGACCAGGGCCTCCACCCACACCCAGCTGGGGAAACAGCAGTTTGCCATCCCTGTGAAGATGGAGGATGCTCTGGTGGCTTTGAGCGAAGACCATGTGATTCGCGGAGCCCTGGGAGAACCATTTGTGCAGTATTTTATTGCTCTGAAGCAATTTGAGATTGAGACCGAAGAATTGGATGCAGAGAGGAACAAATGTCTGGAATATTTCATATAGAAGTAGTCAATATTGTACAGTGGGATTCCTATGAAACAAATGGATTGATCGAATTCATACAAAGCTTTGAATATATATATTTTTATTCCATATTTGACAGAAAACAATAAAAACATGATTGAAATATCAACATCTGTGTGCAGGGCCCAAATGAATTGAAAATGAATTATCACATCTAATCTGATTTCTTTAAAAAGAGAGTAGGAAACATCTGGGGTTTGGGTCTTGAATTATGATGTCATACAGTAGATAGCTGTCGGTAAGGTACACAAACATAAAAACCATTCTCAACCTATTACAGTGCTATGGGAAAATGTATGAAAGGAAACTGGCCACTTTACACTGAAAACTGACGTTGAAACTTATTTTACATGTATAGCTGAACACAGCACTTTGAGTTCAAAACACAAATGTGGATTTGGCTAGTGAAATTAGAGGGTACCTTATACTGAAGCAATTATTTTCCTATGCATGTATGCACTTTTTAAAACAAAACGTCTACTATGAACTCAAAACAAAGGATAGTAAAATAATCACGTTTGGGGTATTCATTTGACAACTAAGGAGAAATCTAAATGACCATTTCACAAGTAAGGAATAAAAATATCCGAATTCGCACACTTGCCATATTAGAACATTCCAATATATAACAATTTTTACAATAAAATGTATCCCATAACCAGTGCAAAAAATAAATGCAAATTCCCTAAAGACTCTTAACAGTCTAATTTACAATACAAACCCTGTCATAGAACAGTGCTGTTATTGCCTTGATCGTAGACAACATTTACACATTCACTTCTTGCTGATGAGATTCCCCACCCGTTGTATGAATCGGCCAAGCTTATTTTCATTAGGCGTAGTTTCAGTCTGATAGCTGTGTATGGAACTAATAGAGGGATGTCTCACAAACAAACTTCTGTGTTTGTCTGAGTCATATCTGTTTGTAGTAGTTTTTGTCGGTTTATCAGATGGCTTGTTGTCAAAAGAAACAAAACTCTCAAATCGGCTATATGCTCGTTTCTGCCCGGTGTCTGAATGAATTGATGCTTGACTCTCCACAGTGTTTGTGGAGCTCAGGGTGTCCTGGTCCGGTTCACGTTTCTTTCTAAAGCTCCTTCTAACCCAGCTAGTACTTAACCCAGGAGATGATGATTTACCTGCTGGGCTGGGAGAATTATGTTGTTGTTCCTTTTCGGTTTCATTACCAGCCGCATTATGTGATGACCTGGAAGGGCTTGGCGAATGACCTTTGGGTGATGTAGTAAGTCCCACAGCTGACGGTTTTCCAGGAGGATCTGAGATGGTTCTCTGCTCTTCTGAAATGTCAGCCTGCACTAAATGCTTTGAATTCACTGAACCTATCCTTTGAAGTGTGGATCTGAATGAATTCTGCCTTTGGAGTTCTGCTCCCTCTTCCTGGTGTGGCGTTTTCTCCACCATTTTATCCACTGAAACATCGGCATGCACTATATTCTTTATTGATTTCACAGAAGTTGTGGGTTTCACTGGATTCACACTTTGGCGTGTTTTCTCTATGTCTGCGGAGAGCACTGAGTCGGAGCTGTTGGCCAGCTGGTCAGTGGAGCCATGACTCTTCCTGGTGGGGCCCTCCTTCTCCTCTGGTATTCCAATCAAAGACGTTAGCGCTTTAGAGCTCTCCACATTAAGTCCAGTGGGTCTGAAGTTGGAGGGCTTGAGCAAAGGCTCCTTTAGTTGTATTCCCAGTTGGGCTGCCGACATCGTCCTGGAGAGAGGCTCTTGCCAGTCATCAAGAGGATTCCTCTCTGTCTTGTTCTTGATGTCGTATTGTGAGACAGACCTTTGTGCATCACTGAAGTTGGTTCGTTTATATGTTTGGTCTTTAACTCTTTTTTCCTCTTCCTGTTGACCTCCTGGGGTGAGTTCCTCTCTGCGGCTGGAAGGTCCCTGATTAGAACTGTGTTCTGAGCTGCCTGATAACTCTGCCGTACTGTGCCTTGTATCCAGGCCTCTCTCTGACGACCTTCTTTTAGCTCTTTCGAGAGCAGACAAAACAGACAGCCTGAGAGAATCCTGGCTCTGCGCTGGCCTTAAGTTGCTGACAGGTTCCTCATACTCATGTAAACTGAGCCTTTTCCGTCTGATCTCTTCCAATCTCATCTGACTCTCCCTCAATCTAGCGGGGGTCAGTTGGGGTTGGAAGTTGCTTAGGCCACCTAGAATGCCCTGTGGGGATGTCACTCCTAGACCGCCCTGTGGAGATAGCATCCATAGACTGCCTTGTGGAGATGTCACAGAGTGCTCAGACATATAGTTAGGAGTTTCAGACTGTTCTGCCAGACGGCTGTTGAAGAGGACTGATGTTCTCATACAGGATGATGTGTTTGGGTTCTGCGTGCTGTCAGGCAGATGCAGATTCTCAACTGGCTCCCCTAGGGTTACATCACTGTTATTGAGGTACGAGTTGATCTTCCACCTGTTAAGAGAGGTCTCACTGCTGTAAGGGAGTAGATGCTGTTGGTCAATGCCATACTTCTTCTTCTGCGTGTAATGATTCACCCTGCCTGGTAACAGTGGATCTTCGCTGCGTCTGCCTCTCTCAGGGGCACCGTGAGCACCGCCAGCGTCATCTCTTACATTCCTCAAGTGAGTTGTGGAATTCCCTCTCAGCGGCAGCTCTCCGGCGTAGCTGTGTCCCCTCACAAGTTTCCCCATATCGGTGCGGTGAGATTGATTCAGTCTGTCCTGAATGCTCAGTCCTCTTGTGATCATCTGTCCATTGCTGTATCGATCGTCCTTCTGTTGACCGGTAGAACTCATCAAGCCAAGCTGTCTCCTGCGGGATCTCATGTGAATCTGGTCGAGAGAGAGTCTGCTCTCGAAGAGCCGACCGGGGTAAGGGTTGTACGTGGACGTTGCCGGCTCTTTCCAGAAGTCTCTCTCCTGAGAGAGAGTGGCGGGCAGAGTGGATCGGGCGAACAGACGTCTGAACTCCTCGTCGTAGGAGCCCACCAGCTGCCCTGTGACGACCAAGACCATGCTGAGGTTGATCTTCTCGAAGGACCACGTGAAGCTGGAGGAAAAGGAGACCAAAAGAAAGGTGTTATAATAAATACATGCAGTCATCCGGTTACTTAAACATAAAACTCCATGAATACTTTAGAAAATGTTAGTATGCTACATAATGTATAACATTATATTTAATATACTGGATATAACAAGTTAAGGAAGAGTTTGGGAACAGATTTCTGTTTTAAATGCAATAGAGGGGACATAGTTGGTTGTACTAGGTTAGACATACCTGTATGTACCGTACAACACTGTTTTGCAGTCCACCAATAGAAACCTCTGCTCCAAAGATCCATGGAACTTTGCTCCAGATCGACATATATACTGCTGTCCTTTCACTGTCCGAACTCGCAAGTTCTGAATAAGACAGAAGAATGGAGTTAAAATCTCTCACCATTTATTTTCCGAACACACACACACACACACACACACACACACACACACACACACACACACACACACACACACACACACACACACACACACACACACACACACACACACCACTACTACTACAACTCTAACCTTATCAAACTTGTGACAACCATCCCCAAAACCATTGACAGGAGGCCAACCAGAAAATTGGTTTGGAATTATTAAGAGTTACAGCAAGACAACACATTTCACCTTTCATTGGGACACTTTGTCTTTGCTCAAAAACAAGTTCTCAGTCTATCCAATTGAGACAAAGGGTAAAGACACTGCGTAACAGGAACAAGCCTGGCACTGCACTATAAAACTCATAAAGTAAACCTGCTGAAGTCATCCAGCACGTTGGTACACTGATGATGCTTTAGGGGGAAATAGACACACCGGTAAATGACTACTGCATTTCCACCAAGGGTTTGGAGCAAATGTCATTGCTATTCCGCTAAGATTCCTGCCAATAGTTAAAAGGTCATGCCACTGACAAACTCCTGCTATGCATTTAAAAGAGACCTTGGTCTCAGTATGACGCCCTGATAAAATAAAGGTTAACTAAATAAACTAAATAAAATGGAATTAGGACTCTTACAGTTCCTTTGTGAATATACACTGAGTATACAAAACATTAGGAATGCATGCCCTTTCCATGACATACTGTAGACTGACCAGGTGAATTCAGGTGAAAGCTATGATCCCTTACTTATGTAAGGTAGCTTAGTGGTTAAGAGCGTTGTGCCAGTAACCGAAAGGTCGCTGGTTCTAATCCCCGAGCCGACTAGGTGAAAAATCTGTCGATGTGCCCTTGAGCAAGGCACTTAACCCTAATTGCTCCTGTAAGTCGCTCTGGATAAGAGCGTCTGCTAAATGACTTAAATGTAAATGTAAATTGTTAAATCCACTTCAATCAGTGTAGATGAAGGGGAGGACACAGGTTAAATAAGGATTTTTAAGACAATTGAGACATGGATTGTGTATGTGTGCCATTCAGATGATGAATGGGCAAGACAAAATAATTAAGTGCTTCTGAACAGGGTATGGTAGTAGGTGCCAGGCGCACCGATTTAAATGTGTCAAGAACTGCAACGCTGCTGGGTTTTTCACGCTCAACAGCTTCCTATGTGTATCAAGAATGGTCCACCACCCAAAGTACATCCAGCCAACTTGACTTTAACTGTGAGAAGCATTGGAGTCAACATGGGCCAGCATCGCTGTGGTACGCTTTCGACACCTTGTAGAGTCCATGCCCTGACGCATTGAGACTGTTCTGAGGGCAAAAGGGGGTGCAACTCAATATTACTCAATAACTCTTCCAAATGTTTTATACACACAGTGTAATGGGAGACACAAATCATGTGTAGAAACTTGTGGTATTTAATTGGTCGAAGCAGAAGTTTTTGTTATAGTTAATTAAGTATTAAGTATTTCAAATATAATTCCTTACCTTGAGATCTTGGATTTGGACATCTGCGCTCTCAGCCATATTCAGAAAGCTTTTGAATTGGAAGTCATCAAGAAGTATGTAGACCACCACTCCCCTAGTAGTTGCATTGACAATCGCCTTAAAAATATCAACGTCAGTGAAGACGTCCATCGCTATAGCAATAACCTATATTGAAAAAGGGATTAAGAACAGGCTTAATTATCAGTTGTGTGAACAGCAGAGGTTTATTGAAAGTAGAAGTCTCAGAAATTGGTCACCAAATCTGAAAAGGTGCCTCGTCTTTTTATGTGTAGTAATTGCAGTGTTGGGGAGTAGTGAACTACATGTAGTTCAACCAGTAATTTAATTACATTTTGCAGTAGCTTGGTGGTAGTTGAACTAAATAAATAAAAAATCAGTAGTTAATTACTTGTTTTGCAATGTAGTTGTGTAGCTAACTACTGAAACGATACACTACTAATAAAATATGGGTGAAGTAGGCAAGAATTTCATTTATATTTCTGCATTAGACCTGCCTAATTCTCAAGAAACACTTTTCGTGTGCCTTATTCTCACTTTTTGTGTTTAATAGACTAATTACACATCTGACACCAGAGTAATCTGTTCTTGCAATTTGGGGTCAATGACATTTCAGATGTATATATGATCATTTTTCACAAAGTAGTTTGGATGTAGTTAACTACTTTTTCCAAAGTAACTTTAGTTAAGTAAACTATATTTTTCTTAAGGGTTGCTTTAGTGTAGCTTAACTTCTTCCAGTGTGAAGTAATTGGTAGCTTGGTCAACTATATTTTCAGAGTAGCTTCCCCAACACTGAGTAATTGTGGTACTCAAAAGTGCACTGTTTGAACAGCACAGACTGTACCGTATGTGTGTTTTGAGATGTAGCAATGTCTTTTGTTACCTACACACACACTTTATTTATTTTTTTGGTTTACAAAATGTCATTTTTATTCATGTTACATTGCTGTTACATAACGTTAGGGCATTAAACATTTTCACAAGGGTTTGGGGACTACAATCAATGATTAGCAAAAACACTAGTGGTCTCAATCTCAATTGACAAACCTGCAAAGGAAAGTACTGAACAAAAACAGGACTTTCTGTATGCAATATTGATTCCCCATTCCAGTGTACATTGAAAAAAATGGGCATGCATGTACTTATTCTTTTGTCATTCCACATTCTTTTTTTAAGTATTCCTAAAGTACCACCTTTTTGTCAGACATGCTAAAAAGTAACACATTGAGGTGAATAATATAACTAGGAAGGAGTGTTTCGTAACCGTCGAGGGAGACCTTGTTACAAGAGCCCATGGACAGCACTTGCTCTGTTGACAGTCTACGTCCCAAATAGCACCCTATTCCTTATATAGTGCACTACTTTCGTCCACAGTCCTAGGGGCCCTGGTCAAAAGTATTGCACTATACAGGTGATAGGGATGCAACCACTGGCTGGACAGCCCCCACAGGTTCATAAAATACAGGTGTCAGTTGTATTCAAGTTACCAGACAATATGCATCCCAAATAGCACCCTATTACCTTCACACACACACTTTTTTAACCTTCTGGAAATACATGTCCAATTGTAAGGATGATAAGTGGAAACCTTTCAGAAAGCCTGGCAAGCAGTCATGACGTGTGAAGCTGACATTTCAGTAAGCCTACGTTTAAACAAGTGCAAGTTGACACAGGCTTCGGTTGTTGATATGCCACAGACATTTTAAATGAACATTATTTTTTTTTTCAACATGTGCACCTGTGGGAAATGCTACTCTGTAAGAAAGGCAATTCAAACCAGGAATGTGAATTCGTACAAACCATAACAGTAAATACCAGACACTGCAAATGATTGATGGGAAGTTATATTATTGTGCCTCCTTATGTAACGATCCCGGCTGTCTGAGTCGGGGTCTGGTCGTAAGCTCCAGTTTCCCGAGGGTTCGGGAACGCTCCGGGGAGCGCTCTGGTTTCCGCACCTGATTCCTGTTAGCAATCTGCACACCTGGGCCTAATCAGCACCTTTCTTAGGCTCTGGCCCAACATCCAGTTCCTGCCGGATCGTTAGCCATGAACAGTAGGTGTTCGTTGTATCAGTTGAGCGTTCTAGCGTGAGTTTTGTTATTTTGTACTTTGTTGAGTTTTTGTGTCCTTACCTCCGTTTTTGTTCCACCTGCAGTCACACGTCCGGAACCTTCACCCCACCTCTGCCTGATGGTCGGCGGCTGCCGAGCCATCACTGGACCCAGACTGCACCCCCAACTACTCAACCACGCCGCCCGCTCTGTCCCTGGATTATTCTGCACCTTTTTGTTATCTGAATAAACCCTCACTTTCGTTCAACTCTCCTTGTCCTGGTCTGCTTCTGGGTTCTGGCTGAGGGAACTGTGACAGAACGATCCGGCCTATTATGAACCCAGCGGACCTGGACTCAGTTCGCCATGCCATTACCCAGCAGGAGAAGATGTTGGGCCATCATAGCACGGTACTACAGGAGATCGCGTTGTCAGTTCGGAACCTTTCTACCGGCCTGATGGAGGTCCAGAACCAACGCCAGTGTCCGGTGGAGGACCCACTACCGGTTTCACCCATCTCGCCTGCCGCTTCTGAAGTTGTGTCCCTCCGTGAGCCCAAGGTTCCGACGCCGGATAAATATGAGGGGGAGCTGGGAGGATGCCGTTCCTTCCTTATGCAGTGTGGATTAGTGTTCGATCTACAGCCCTACTCTTATGCCACAGACAAGGCTAGGATAGCCTTTGTGATTGAGTTGCTGCGTGGTCGAGCGCTGGAGTGGGCTTCAGCCGTTTGGGAACGACAGGATCCCTGCATGGCTTCATACCAGGGGTTCACGGCCGAGATGAGGAAGCTCTTCGACCATTCCGTCCGAGGGAGGGACGCAGCTAGGCGCCTGTTTTCTCTTCACCAAGGAACTCGCAGCGTGGCCGATTTCGTGATCGAGTTCAAGACGTTGGCTGTGGAGAGTGGGTGGAACGAGGAGTCTTTGCAAGCGGCTTTTACCAGGGTCTGTCGGAGCAGCTCAAGGATGAGTTGATCTCCTATCCGGAGCCTAGTGACCTGGACAGCTTGGTAGCCTTGTCTATTCGGGTGGATAATCGAGTCCGAGAGCGAAGGAGGGAGAAGCAATGGGGTCCGTCCAATCGATCAGCTTCTCAGTTCCCAGTCGGGTCGGGTGGTGGACCAGAACACGTCGATCATTCTCCACCACTAAGGATTAGTGGAGAGGACCTCTCTCCCGATTCTGAACCCATGCAAGGGGGGGCGGCACGGGTTAACCAAGGAGGAGCGTCAACATAGACGTAAGACCAACTGCTGCCTCTACTGTGGTCGCCGGGACATTACATCTCCACCTGTTCCCGGCGGTCGTCAAACTGCCCGGCTCGCTAAAGTTGGGAGGACTTTTAGCGAGCCAGTTTCAACCTCTCAGTACCTCTGTCAGACCCCGCTTCCCGGCTACCCTTGTGAACAGGAATCAGAGCTTAGCGCTTAACGCTTTTATCGATTCAGGTGCCGATGGAAGCTTTCTTGATGCCGAGTTGGTGGAACAGCTGGGGCTTTCCAAGGAGCAATTGCCGGAAGCCATTGAAGCGACCACTCTGAACGGCAGTAGTCTGGCACGTATCACGATGAGGACTGAACCCGGTTAAGATGCGGTTGTCAGGGAATCATTCTGAGATGATTTCATTTTTTCATTCTGCCGTCTTCCCATGTTCCTCTGGTCCTTGGATACCCCTGGCTGAAGGAACACAATCCCACGTTCGATTGGGTGACGGGCAAGGTAACGAGTTGGAGCCTGGATTGTCATGCTAACTGTCTCAAGACTGCCTGCCCCCATTCGGTTCCCAGTCAGGTGATTGAGGCTAAACCTCCAGATTTGTCCCTGGTTCCCGAGACATATCACGATTTGGGGGAAGTTTTCAGTAAGCAGAAGGCTCTGTCACTCCCTCCCCACCGACCATATGATTGTGCCATCAACCTGGTCCCTGGAGCTGTCTACCCCAAGGGAAGGTTATACAGTATCTCCCGACCTGAACGTGAGGGGGCGTTGGAGACCTACATCAAGGAGTCCCCTAGCTGCTGGTCTCGTTCGTCCCTCGTCATCACCCCCTGGGGGCAGGATTCTTCTTTGTGGGTAAGAAGGATGGCTCTCTTCGACCATGTATTGACTATCGGGGGTTGAATGACATCACGGTCAAGAACAAGTATCCCCTGCCCTTGATGAGTTCTGCCTTCGACTCCTTACAGGGTGCTACGGTGTTCACCAAGTTAGACCTACGCAATGCGTATCACCTGGTCCGGATCAGAGAGGGGGACGAGTGGTTGACGGGTTTCAATACACCGATGGGGCACTTCAGTATCAGGTGATGCCGTTTGGACTGACCAATGCTCCAGCGGTATTCCAGAGTATGGTGAACGACGTCCTGAGAGATATGATCGGTCTCTTCGTGTTTGTTTACCTGGATGACATTCTGATCTTCTCGAAGGAACCTTCCGACCACGTCCAGCATGTCCGGCAGGTTCTGCAGCGATTATTGGAGAATCGCCTGTTCGTGAAGGCCGAGAAGTGCGAGTTTCACGCCCACACGACATCCTTTCTCGGGTACATCATCTCCAGGGGTGAGATTAGGATGGACCAGGAGAAGGTTAGAGCGGTTCTGGAATGGGCCCAGCCCGGTACGAGATTGCAGCTCCAGAGATTTTTTGGGGTTTGCGAATTTCTACCGCAGATTCATCCGGGGATTACAGCCGTGTGGCCGCTCCATTAACTGCCTTGACTTCCAGCATCAGGACCTTCAAGTGGAATCCGGAGGCGGATCGAGCGTTTCTGGATTTGAAGAGGCGATTCACCAACGCACCGATTCTCTCTCAACCGGACACGGCCCGTCAGTTCGTCGTTGAAGTGGACGCGTCTGATGTGGGAGTTGGCGCCATCCTGTCGCAGCGATGCTCCACGGACAGTAAACTCCATCCCTGCGCCTACTACTCGTCGCCTTTCGCCTGCGGAGAGGAATTACGATGTGGGTAACCGGGAGCTTCTCGCGGTGAAACTTGCCTTGGAGGAGTGGCGCCACTGGTTGGAGGGGGGCGGAGCAACCGTTTATTGTCTGGACTGACCACAAGAATCTTGCTTACGTGCAATCGGCTAAACGCGTCTCAACTCCCGTCAGGCCAGGTGGGCGTTGTTTTTCGGACGATTCAAGTTTGCCCTGACGTTCCGACCTGGATCTAAGAACGGCAAGGCGGACGCCTTGTCCCGGATGTTCTCCAAGACGGAGGAGAGTGGGTCCAAGACCGAGACTATTCTCCCCCGGAACTGCGTCGTGGGAGCAGTGATGTGGAAGATTGAGGAGGAGGTGCTGGCGGCCCTTCGGACTCAGCCCGGTCCCGGTAACGGTCCACCCGGTCGGTTGTTTGTGCCTCGAGTCGGTTCGTCCTGCTGTCCTCAAATGGTCCCACGCCAGCAAGATGGCTTGTCACCCCGGCGTGGCTCGGACGATGGCGTTTCTTCGCAGACGTTTTGGTGGCCTGCCATGGCCGAGGATACTCGGGGTTTGTTGCTGCCTGTCCAGTGTGTGCGCAGAATAAGAGTACCAATCGGCCCAGCTCTGGACTACTTCATCCCCTTCCTATTCCCCGGCGTCCATGGTCGCATCTGGCCCTGGACTTCGTCACGGGGTTGCCCGCTTCTGAGGGGAACACGGTCGTTCTGACTATCGTGGACAGATTCAGCAAGTTCGCCCACTTTGTGCCTATTGCCAAGCTTCCTCTGCCTCGGAGACGTCCGAGATCCTGGTTAGGGAGGTTTTCAGGGTCCACGGTTTGCCCAGTGATATCGTTTCCGACCGTGGCCCTCAGTTTACCTCTGCTGTCTGGAAGTCCTTCTGTTTGGCCATTGGAGCTACAGTCAGTCTCACATCTGGTTTTCACCCCCAATCCAATGGTCAGGCGGAAAGAGCCAACCAGAAGATGGAATCCACGCTACGCTGTCTGGTCTCTTCCAACCCCACCTCCTGGGCCTCTCAGTTGCCTTGGGTTGAGTATGCCCACAATACTCTCCCTACATCGGCCACTGGGATGTCTCCCTTCCAGTGCCTGTATGGCTACCAACCTCCCCTGTTCCCTTCTCAGGAGAAGGAGCTCTCAGTGCCTTCTGTTCAGGCCCATATTCGGCGTTGCCACCGGACCTGGCATCGGGCCAGAAAGGCACTCTTAGAGGTTCGGACCGGTATCAGCTCCAGGCGACCGTCGCCGGATCCCCGCTCCCACCTATACCATCGGAGATAGGGGTTTGGTTGGCCACACGGGATCTTCCGTTACGGACTGAGTCTAGGAAGTTGTTACCGAAGTTTATTGGTCCGTTTGTGGTGGAGAAGGTGATCAATCCAGTGGCAGTGCGACTCAAACTACCGAGGACGCTCAGAGTCCATCCCACTTTTCATGTCTCCTGCCTCAAGCCTGTCTTCCTCAGTCCTCTGTTGCCTCCTCCGCCTCCTCCTCCTCCTCCTCGGATGATCGGAGGTGGTCCTGCCTACACGGTGCGTCGCATTATGGATGCCAGGACGGCGGGGCCGGGGTTTCCAGTATCTCGTGGACTGGGAGGGGTATGGTCCGGAGGAGAGGAGTTGGATTCCGCGGCGACAGGTCCTAGATGCGGATCTCATCAGGGACTTTTACCGCCTCCATCCTGGCGCTCCGGGAGTCCGCCCGGTGGCGTTCGTCGGAGGGGGTACTGTAACGATCCCGGCTGTCTGAGTCGGGGTCTGGTCGTAAGCTCCAGTTTCCCGAGGGTTCGGGAACGCTCCGGGGAGCGCTCTGGTTTCCGCACCTGATTCCTGTTAGCAATCTGCACACCTGGGCCTAATCAGCACCTTTCTTAGGCTCTGGCCCAACATCCAGTTCCTGCCGGATCGTTAGCCATGAACAGTAGGTGTTCGTTGTATCAGTTGAGCGTTCTAGCGTGAGTTTTGTTATTTTGTACTTTGTTGAGTTTTTTGTGTCCTTACCTCCGTTTTTGTTCCACCTGCAGTCACACGTCCGGAACCTTCACCCCACCTCTGCCTGATGGTCGGCGGCTGCCGAGCCATCACTGGACCCAGACTGCACCCCCAACTACTCAACCACGCCGCCCGCTCTGTCCCTGGATTATTCTGCACCTTTTTGTTATCTGAATAAACCCTCACTTTCGTTCAACTCTCCTTGTCCTGGTCTGCTTCTGGGTTCTGGCTGAGGGAACTGTGACACCTTACCTGTCTTGCATTTAGAATTTGTTTACGTATCATGTATTTGATGGTCGGTGTGTTGTGTCTGGGAGGGTGGAAAAGCAGGCTGATGTTTGTCTCCATGTTCTCATTGGTGACCTCTGGCCAGCCGAGGTCAAGGTCAGGAACCTCCTCATCTGACTCAGTGGGGAAGTAAGTGGAGGGAGCTCTGACATGTTTCCCTGCAGAATCCTCATCCTCTGGGACTGGCAACTCTGCATTGTCTAAAATGAAGATGATCTCCTCTTCAGAGAGAAAGTCACTGAGTTGTTCGGCTTTGAGGTACTCCTGGTAGACATCTCTACCCCCACTGACCAGAGCGTAGATGGCAAGCCGGTAGGACTCCTTGTAGTGTGGCTGGATGTATTCTGCTGGAATCACGTCTTCTTTGAATGACAACAGACAGGAGAGCTTGGATTCCATTTGTAAGGTTTCCCCCTGAGAGGATCTCTGATTTACGTAGAATGGGGTTATTACCTTAAAAAATATACAATATACTATGTGTTATGACAGAACTGATTAAATTGTGATTTGTACGATTTTCATCTTCACTATGTATAATGCCACAACCTAATGCCAAACCCATTTAAGTAAAATAGTTTTGACTGACAACCTACCACATGTGAAACTTCCAATAACTGTTTGATTTTACCATATTTTTGTAGACATTCTTCATTCAGTACATTTGTGGAAAATATACTTCACCTGTGTGGAAATTCAAGTACAGACAGTACACCACAAAGGATCTTTTCAAATCATTCTGAAAATTTCAGGGGAGAAAGACAGAAAAGAGGCCTTGCACTCAATTGAATGTCAAAACGTCAACAAACTAGACTTACTTCTTGGTCAGCAATGATAGCCAGCTCTTTCAGCTTTTAAAATCCCATTGAATGTGTTAAATTGTCCAGTCAGTTGAACATTGAGAATCACAGCCAGCAAGTCAACCCGACCGGCACCTCTGGCGTATGGCTGAAGTAAAGGTGAGCAGTCAATGATGGGTGTGGATTGTCGTTTTTTTTCTTAATAGATAAAACCTGCTGCAATCTTCACCCCATTCACTGCTCTGACAAAACACATCACTTGAGAGTCCCTCCCTTCAGAGGTTTGGAAGTCAGGCTAGTAGTATCTTGTTTGGGTGAAAGGAAACACTTACAGTAGTCATTTCTTTATAGGTAGTAGCCACAAATATGACCTCTTCTGTGGAGTGTACATTTATATTAATGTATAATATTTATAATATTTAACATGTCCTTAATACATCTTTGAGGAGAATACCAAAAGGATCTTGTGCCATACAGAAGTCTGTATCCTCTAAAGTTACTGCTAAATGACTAAAAGGTCCCTTCTTAAATGAAAGACAATTAAGAAGTGAGAGTAGACAAGTGAGGGAAATAAAAAGATAGAATGACAGGAAAAGACAACAGAGAGAAGGTGATAAATGAGGTTTATTGCTAGCACAAAGCAAAGGGGGAAACGCAACACGGTGCAGACAAACTTAACTTCTCTGGCATAGCGACTGCAGTGCGGACGGCACTGGCTGTGTGTCTGCCGTCTGCACTCTCTGACATCCATTCACCATCAACAGAGAAATGGACACAGACATTCAGACCTGGGCTCAAATACTATATGAAATAATTTCAAATACTTAAGCTGTGCTTGATTAAGCTTGTCTGTTGCAATGGCAAATCCCGCCCACCTGGCACTCTAGGCAGGCTGATCCCAGGTCTGCAGACATTCCATTATACAGTACAGTATAATGGAAGGTGCAGCTTTTTTATGATTAACACTTATGACTAACATCTACTCTGGTCATTTCTTTTTTCAAATTTTCTTGCCTGTTAATGCTCAGTGACCAGCTATATGACAGATGACATCTAAAATGGACACCTTCATGTAACAGCTTCTGGTTTCACCCAACTCATGCTATAAATCAGTAGCACTAAATGCCTCAATCTTTCTCAGGCATCAATATCCCTGGTTACTTTCTAGGGGGGGTTGGTGACTTGAGAGATCTGGCTGGGCTGGGGGACTTCATACGCCGAGGGGGGGTTGGGGACTTAGGGGTGGGGGTTGGGGATTTGGCGGTGGGGGTTGGGGATTTGGCGGTGGGGGTTGGGGATTTGGCGGTGGGGGTGGGGGACTTTAGGGATGGGGTGGGGGTCTGGGGGATGGGGGTTTGGGCAGGGGTAGGGGTCTTGGAGGCCAGGGGTGCAGGTGTAGCTCCTCTCCCTCCTATTTTGGGCTCGGGGGGGCTCTCGCCTTGCTTGTAGACGCTCACGGTGATCTCCACAAACTCGCCGCCATATTTGTTCCGTACGTTGATGCTGTACTTGCCGGAGTCCTCGGATGTGACGGCGGTGATGGTGAGGCTGGCAAACTTATTGGCCTCAAGCGTAATCTTGGCGTGCTCAGTGGAGACTACCTCATTTTCATTCTTGAACCAGGTGACCTCTGGACTGGGGTCACCCCAGACTGTGCAGGTCAGGCTCAGGGTCTGAAGGTGGACAGAGGGAGGTGGAGAGGAGAGAGTGAGAGTTCAGAGGTCAGAGAGATAGATCTCTTGAATATGCACTCAATTCTCAACGAGAGACCATGTGTTTTCAATACAATCACAATCTTATACAAGCATATGTCATCATGATATAACGTTTGTTCAGAGTGCATAGAATATCCCACCTTCTGCTCCATAATGGTGACCACATCTGGCAGACCACCAACCACTCTACCACGGTCTGAGGATTAGGAAAGTCAATTAGTACTTGTTGTCACGTAATCACTAGGCTAATATGTACTGTGTAAATATAGTATACTCACTCTTCTCAGCAAAGGCTGCAGCCCTGAAAGATAAAATAACAAAATAATGACATTGTTATAAATCAAAGACTTGGTGTATTACCAAAACATTTGGCAGTGTGTATACGATGAGGACAAATTCTTGCCTTATAAAACCTTTGGAACGTGTAATACTTTGATTGTTATTTTTGTGTTGTATTTTGCCAATATATATTTTGTTATAATAATAATTAGAACGACAAAATCCAAGAAGAAAAGCACAGCAATAAGTATCTTACTTGAGTCTCAGGTACTCCTCATGCATCGGTATACGCTATAAAAAGACAAATTGACATGGTTGACATGATAAGACATCATCTACAAAGACAAGTTAAGTGCAATTTAAAACAATCCTAGTGGGCAAAACTTCTGGTTATAATGACATCATTTCAACGTTGTGACATCGTTTTGCCGGCTGGGATTTTTTCTCTCGCAATGCTAACCTTGTCCGGAGAGGTCGAAAGAGCGAGTGTGGGACTTGGTGGCATCCATTATCTGGATGGAGTAGTGTCCCTTTTCCTTCTCTGATGGATCCCTGATCTGCATCCAGGCCATCTCAGCTGTGCCGGCGATCCTCATCTTCTCAGACGACGAGATCTTGCTATCCCTAAACGGATATGGTCAGGTTTATTCGTCTAAATTAAAACCCTGCATTTCGGTCATTCCACAGTTATATTTAAAGGATGTATACTTTAAGTTGAGGCAAGACCAACAGACAAATCTACCCTACAGTCTAAACTTAAATCCATTGAAACATAAAAATAGTATCTAGAAACATCCACTGATTGACATAGGTCAAAGTATGCCTTCAAATCTCATCTCCAAAATGGCTGCATACTGTGTAACCGGCCTGGCTTAGTGTGATGTAGATGATGAGATGTGCGTACTTGTGCAACCAGGCAGTCCTGATCTCCTCTGTGTAGTACTTCATGTAGCACTGGAGCCTGATGCCCTCTGGGGTACACTGAAGCACCAGCTCAGAGGCAGAAGACCCTGACAGGAAAAAGAGAGGCAAAGACTTCACAACCACACCAACACTAAGTAACTTCACAACCACACCAACACTAAGTACCTTCACAACCACACCAACATTAAGTACCTTCACAACCACACCAACACTAAGTACCTTCACAACCACACCAACACTAAGTACCTTCACAACCACACCAACACTAAGTACCTTCACAACCACACCAACACTAAGTACCTTCACAACCACACCAACACTAAGTACCTTCACAACAACAACAATGCATCAATATTTTTCCCAGCAAGTGTTTTGATACAAAGTACATACCAGCAATGTGAGCAATGGCGTTGATAATATCGTCAAACACTGCAAATCAAAAACAGAAGATTTGTAGAAAAAGGAATTCATTTTCAATAGGTCCTGATAAAGGAAATGATATTGTATAAATAATCAGATTATAGTTCATTTTCAATAGGTCCTGATAAAGGAAATGATATTGTATAAATAATCAGATTATAGTTCATTTTCAATAGGTCCTGATAAAGGAAATGATATTGTATAAATAATCAGATTATAGATCATGGATATCCTGGAGTAGGAATTTACCTTGGCCAGAAATGTCAAAGACAGAAGTGTCTTTCCCTCTGTCAAATCACTGAGTTTAGCTTTGTAATGGCCCTGGTCTTTTCTGGAGAACTGAATAAAAAAGGTACTATTTACTGAGATTATATTATAAAATCAGAAACATTTGGTAATATTTTAGATAGTATCGTCATCTTTAAAAATAAAAAAACGATACCGTGGTAAATTGAAAAAAACGGAGTTCCCTTGAGCAGTTGTATTCCTTGTGCAGTCATTGCTTTCAAGGTTTACAGCAGTAGTTACCAAGGAGATGGGGAGAGCAACAGATCCAGACATCACGTTAGGAGGGGTCTCCAGAACGATCTCCTCGTCATCCTTGAACCAGTGGAACACAGTCTCTTTCTTCACATTGGCAACCTGAGACACAAACACATACAGAATACAATCTGTCCCACAAATAAAGAAAGTCCCACACACGATATATGCTCCCAACAATTTAACGTGTAAACTGCAAAGCCCCAATGATTACAAATATATACACAGTTTCAACCTGAAGTAAATAGATATCTGTAACCACAATAACAAGTCCAAGAAAACGTGTTTGTTACCTTGCAGACGAGCAGAACAGTACAGTCGTCATCCACATGGTAGGAAAGGTACTCAGCAAAGTGGGGACCTAAACATTATGAGAAATATTTCATTTTGAAAACTATTATCACAATATAAAGTACATTTTAGCCATTTAGCAGACACTCTTATCCAGAGCAACTTACAGTAGTGAGTGCATGCATTTTTCATACTGATCCCCATGGGAATCGAACCCACAACCCTGGCGTTGCAAGTGCGATGCTTTGCCAACTAAGCCACACAAGACCAGTACAAACTGTATCTATAGCGCAATGTGAAATGTTGAAAATCAAACTAACAGACCAGATGATTACTAATGTATAATATCAAGACAACAAAGTCTTCACTTTCTTGTTGAAAAATTAAACATAAACTTTCATACTATCGATCAAATATGTGCCATCAATCATCTGTGTACTAGGATAGAATACCTTGTTTCCTGATGTGCTCTGACCTCTGGAACTCAGCCTCCTTCAAGGCAGCCTTGAACACTGAGAATAGAACACAACAATGTCACTACTGAACCTAATACCCAACCGCTTACACTCCAGCACCGTAGCTTTATGGTAAAGAAGAAAACGCTTACTATTATCATATGTATATCAGACTTTGGATCAAATACTATTTGAAATCTATCAAATCATTTTAGTGTTTGCTTTAGTCTACCTGGATTGCCAGATGGGCGGGATTTGTGGTTTTGATTGGCTATTCTATTGGTTCTATTGCACCAGGAAACTCAGTCAAGCCCAGATAAAGTATTTGAAATAATTTCGAATAGTATTTGAACCCAGGTCTGACGTACTGTATATTAAATCCCCTCTCACCATCTCCCACCAGGACCAGAGAGCTCTGGTTCTTGGCTCTGCCGTCATGGATCTGGACGGTGTAGGTGGCCTCGCTGGCCTTGGAGAAGTGATCCACAGTCATCTGGATCACCCCGGTATTCACGTCATGGCTGATCTTGTGGCTCTGCGGAACATACAAAATACATACCATAATTACATCATGCATGTTTTTTAATAACTATTACCTTTATGTTTCAATGTTTCATGTGATTGTGTCTCATGTTATTTGTTATGAATATTCACACTGCATAATTGCCCCTTGTGGGATAAATAAAATATTACTGAATTGAATTCACGCTCTCCGTAGCCGATGTGAGTAAGACTTTTAAGCAGGTCAACATTCACAAGGCCGCAGGGCCAGACGGATTACCAGGACGTGTACTCCGAGCATGTGCTGACCAACTGGCAAGTGTCTTCACTGACATTTTCAACATGTCCCTGACTGAGTCTGTAATACCAACATGTTTCAAGCAGACCACCATAGTCCCCGTGCCCAAGGACACTAAGATAACCTGCCTAAATGACTACCGACCCGTAGCACTGACGTCTGTAGCTATGAAGTGCTTTGAAAGGCTGGTCATGGCTCACATCAACACCATTATCACAGAAACCCTAGACCCACTCCAATTTGCATACCGCCCCAACAGATCCACAGATGATGCAATCTCTATTGCACTCCACACTGCCCTTTCCCACCTGGACAAGAGGAACACCTACGTGAGAATGCTATTCATTGACTACAGCTCAGCATTCAACACCATAGTGCCCTCAAAGCTCATCACTAAGCTAAGGATCCTGGGACTAAACACCTCCCTCTGCAACTGGATCCTGGACTTCCTGACGGGCCGCCCCCAGGTGGTAAGGGTAGGTAACAACACATCTGCCACACTGATCCTCAACACGGGGGCCCCTAAGGTGTGCGTGCTCAGTCCCCTCCTGTACTCCCTGTTCACCCATGACTGCATGGCCAGGCACGACTCAAACACCATCATTAAGTTTGCCGACGACACAACAGTGGTAGGCCTGATCACCGATGAGACAGCCTGTAGGGAGGTCAGAGACCTGGCCGTGTGGTGCCAGGATAACAACCTCTCCCTCAACGTGACCAAGACAAAAGGAGAGGATTGTGGACTACAGGAAAAAAAAGAGGACTGAGCACGCCACCATTCTCATCGACGGGGCTGTAGTGGAACAGGTTGTGGTCCTCTGTAGCTCAGCTGGTAGAGCACGGCGCTTGTAACGCCAAGGTAGTGGGTTCGATCCCCGGGACCACCCATACACAAAAAGAAATGTATGCACGCAGTCATGTAAGTCGCTTTGGATAAAAGCGTCTGCTAAATGGCATATTATTGAGAGCTTCAAGTTCCTTGGTGTCCACATCACCAACGAACTATCATGGTCCAAACACACCAAGACAGTCGTGAAGAGGCCACGACAAAGCCTATTCCCCCTCAGGAGACTGAAAAGATTTGGCATGGGTCCTCAGATCCTCAAAAAATTCTACAGCTGCACCATCGAGAGCACCCTGACTGGTTGCATCACCGCCTGGTATGGCAACTGCTTGGCCTCCGACCGCAAGGCACTACAGAGGTAGTGCGTACGCCCAGTACATCACTGGGGCCAAGCTTCCTGCCATCCAGGACCTCTATACCAGGCGGTGTCAGAGGAAGGCCCTCAAAATTGTCAAAGACTCCAGCCACCCTAGTCATAGACTGTTCTCTCTGCTACCGCACGGCAAGCGGTACCGGAGTGCCAAGTCTAGGTCCAAAAGACTTCTCAACAGCTTCTACCCCCAAGCCATAAGACTCCTGGACAGCTAATCATGGCTACCCGGACTATTTGCACTGCCCCCCACAACCCCACCCCCCACCCCATATTTTTACGCTGCTGCTACTCTGTTAATTATTTATGCATAGTCACTTTAACTCTACCCACATGTACATATTACTTCAGCTACCTCAACTAGCCGGTGCCCCCGCACATTGACTCCGCACTGGTGCCCCCCTGTATATATAGCCTCCCTACTGTTATTTTATTTTACTTCTGCTCTTTTTTTCTCAACAATTTTTTGTTGTTGTTTTATTTTACTTTTTATAAAAAATAAATGCACTGTTGGTTAAGGGCTGTAAGTAAGCATTTCACTGTAATGTCTGCACCTGTTGTATTCGGGCGCATGTGGCAAATAAAATTTGATTTGAATTCATCAGCGAAATTCAGAGTACAGAAAAAGGCATCATTCATTTTTCCCTGTTGTTTTGTTAACTGTCCTACATAGCACTCTTTTTATTTTCCCTTGATTAAAAGCAATGTTTGAGGTTGTCGGTTTGGCACCCACATCACTGCTGGTGACCTCCTTGTCGTTGACAATGAACCTATAGGTGACGGCGGGTGACATCTTGAGGCACTGCAGCCAGAAACGCACGTGGCCCTTCTCTAGAACCTCATAGTTCAGTTGGTGCTTCAGTGGGACAACTGGATGAAGAAACAAACAAATAAATGATCAATTCTCAAGGGATATTTGTTGTGGTATTGTGAGAAGATTCTATGTGACACTTCATGCCTGACAAAGATGCATATTGAAGCATAATACTCACTTGGATGTCTGATGTTATAGCTGAGTTCCAGCATGGTGTTCAGGGCTGCAAGATCAATTCAAGAATGAAGAATATAGGTATACATTTCAACAAGAAACATATCTATATTTTTTAATCTGAATCTAGGGGCATATATAAACCTACCATCCTCTGTCACGGGTGTGGCTAGAGAAACTCCATCAGTGTCAGTCACAACCACAGAGAACGCACCCAAATCACTCACGTCTGGGTCGACAAAAGTCAGCTTAGAACTGGAAAAGAAATAAATGTTGAAACAAATGATGTTGACAAAAGTATTTAGTATGGTTGTGTGGTCAATAAAGACATAAAAACACACTTACTGTTTGCCCTTAGTTTCTATGGCAACTCTTGGACAGTCACCGATTTCTTTGTAGTTCTTAGACCAAGCAAAGCTGGAGGTCTCAGAAATCTCACAGGCCTCGAATGACAGGAAAATATCACCAGTGTCCTCATCCACTCCACACTGGATCTCCTGGGTGCCTTAACACAAGAAAACAGACAAAATAATAACCTTTATTGCTGAGCGGTAGAGAGGAAATTTTACATATTATGCATTAGCAAAACTGTTCAAACCAAAAAGCTAATGAAAATCCTACTCAAAAACCAATGGAGGAGTGTATGCCATATGTTCCTATACCAAAACGGTTCAAACACAAATCACTCACACAAATCCAACATGCTATATCAGACTGAAGTTGTCATATACAGTATATGTCATACAGTTGTCGTATAGGTGTCATATAGCTGTCACATAAGTGTTATTACCTGGCAGAGCCTTGGCAACCACTGGCTCAGACGTCTGGGAGGCCTTTCCTACGCCCTCAGCGTTGACAGCCTTCACTTTGAATGTATACTCTGCTCCTGCCTCCAGACCAGTCACCTATACAGCGCCAACAAATCATTACATCAATTAAACATCGCAATGAACATTACATTGTTTATTATAGACTGAATCCTAACTTGAGTTACATGAGCACAACATGACACTTAATGAACCTTTCTATACCAAAACATGATTCAAACTAAATATTTGAGTTTTACGCACACATATTACAAGTTAAGAGTCAATTTACAAACTCTGCAGAGATGATCTGAACCCTCATGTCCTGTGTGCTCATGTGGCCTACATACTCTAGTTGGTTGTTTACCTGCAGATAACGGTGGCCAATAGCCTCTTCATTCAGGGGGTGGTAGTGATGGCCCTTCTTGGCCATCTCCACGATGTATCCAGTGACGGCACTGGCGCCAGTGTAGACAGGGGCCTTCCACAGGATGACCAGGGAGTCACCTCTGACCTCACTGAAGGCCAAGTCATAAGCAGGACCTAAAGGTCAAAGGTCAAACAGTAACTTTTGCACAATCTCAGCCTGCCCGTAATTGGAACATTATTCAAATTAAAACAACTTAATTAAAAATTAAATAAGTAACAGGGACATGATACAGTACCACGATACTAATGATCAAAAATACTCATAATAAGATGGTTCCTTTACTTTACCTGGTACTACTATAGTCCAGGCCTCACACTTCAGAGGAGCGCTAGGAGCAGAGGGCACGCCCACACCTGCCAGGTTCCCAGCCTGGACCTTAAACTCGTAGAAGGTTCCCTCCGTCAGACCGTCAACCTGAAGAGAAGGGTAATGAGACAGGGATCCAAATATATCTAATATTTTCAACAGTGTTGCTACAAGTAGCTGCATATTTGCTATTGATTTTGAATGGCAAAGTTTTATTATAGATCTAATCTATTATTTAGATGCAAAGGGAAGAGTACATACTGTTCACACTATCAACAATACAGTTATTAAACCATTATGTATGAAGAACCAAACCTATTTATCCTAATCAGATCCCAATTCTGACACCACGTGACGTACCGTGTAGGTCCTGGTCTTGGTGGGGGCAGAGTTGACCTCCTTCCAGGCCAGGCTGTCTGCATCACGCTTGTCGACGTAGTAGGCGTTGATCTTGGAGCCACCGCAGTGCTTGGGGCTCTTCCAGGCAATGATCATGGAGGCTCCGTCACAGCTCAGCATGGTGATGCCATGAGGTGCACTGGGTGTCGCTGTGGCACAGAGTCACACAGGTAAATTCAGAATACCTTTCCATCATGTAAAATTGATGTGAAAATTCACGGAATTATCAAAAGTGGCACATAAAGCACTCTGACAAGAGTTCAGTGCACAGATACAGCAAAAGTGGGGGAAGGGACAGTGAATAAGTCTGGTGGTGAACCTGTTCAGGAGCAGAACTGTGCATTAAAACACCCCTAGATAACAGAACAACTCAATACATACCATACTCCACTCCCCTCTCTAGATGAAACAATAAAATCATTCATATTTAGCATTGGACAAAGGAAAATAGTCAAAGTTAAATATTGATAGTAAGGCAATACTGCTTGCTCTTTGGGGGTCTAGTTCAGGTTACTGTAAAGCACTTTATGTGACAACTGTTGGTGTAAAAATGGCTTGATAAATACAGTTGTATTCATTGATTGCAATCCTGCGTTTCTTATACGCCAATATTCTATTGATACTTACTGAGGGCGGGCTCCACAGCAATAGGAGTAGATTCCTGGGACTCATCACTGAGGCCATAGACGTTGACAGCCTGGACACGGAACACATAGGTCTCCCCCGGGGTCAGTCCATGGACCACAAACCTAAAACAGGGGAATTAAACATGATCATCTACACTTCTTGAATTGAAGGTAGTATTGCTGACTCTAAGACCTGGACAATATATAGGTGTCAGGATTTTGCCAAATCAGTGGCTCGTTTGCAAGGATTTTATTTCTGGATTATTCTCAAGAAGGACAGAGGACTGTCACACTACATTCACTGTCCCATCTCCATTAATAATATATCTAATATTAAATCACTGCAGTAGTTTCAATAGATAACTAGTAGACAAATGTATATGTTTAAATGGCTACCTGGTGTGCTTGTAGGGCTTGTGGTTGCATGGGGGCCCAGGCCTTGGATCCCACCAAAGAGGCATCTATGTAGTAGCCCATGAGGTGGTTGGGGTGTTTGGGGGGTCCCACTGCACGAACACAGGAGGACTTGGTGCTTCCTGGTGGCAACCACCTGACCAGGAGCGGAGGAACACCTACACAGGCAAAACTCATGCATGTTGGGGACTGGAGATACTGAATTGATGTATCATTACTACACAGTAAGTGAGTATAAGTGCTTAGGAGTTAGAAATACACACATATCTTCAAAATAAATCTTCAAATAAATGATCGTCATCATTTATAAAACACCTTCATTCAAGATGGGAAAAATAATGCATTTCTCATTATGCATAACATACCCGATGTGACGTGATCTTGGTGCGATGTTATGAGGATATACATAAGAATAAAGAACAATGAACACAATAACCACTCTGTTAACCTGCGGACTATATTCTACAACACATACCTTCAGCAAGGGGTGACAGAGGCATTCTTAACAGTTGTGATACATGATGTCATGCATCTTTCATGTAGGAGTTCGTGTCAGACAAGAGGGTACCATTATCAATCATGTATATTGTGGGACTAAACTTATTTTGTGATTGTGACTTTAGGGTGAGGATACTGTCGATTTGATGACTTAATCATGCCCATCATCCTTCGTAGTTAGTTTCTCCAAAATACGAACAGGGGTGAAAGACCGATTTGTGATTGTGACATTACAGGAGTGTGATAGTCACATGACATAAATCTCAGTGCGTTTACAATAAGGGATAAACGTTGGGCTTTACATTGTACATACCAACAGGCCGCTCACTACCTGAAACATATGTTAAACAGAGTCTCATTTATCAAATTAGAATTGGAAGGATTCCTTGACTGTCACTGTTTGTAAATGCATTTTGTGTGTATGTGTGTGTGTACCCGTCTGTGTGTGTGTGTGTGTGTGTGCGTGTGTACCCGTCTGTGTGTGTGTATATGTGTGTGTGTGTACCCGTCTGTGTGTGTGTACCCGTCTCCGTGTGTGTGTGTGGTGTGTGCTAAACCCCACTCTTACCATGCTCATCCACCTTTTCGATGGGATCTGTAGGCTCAGAGGCCTCGCTGGCTCCGTACAAGTTCTCTGAATACACACGGAACTGGTACTTTTTCCCGGCTTCCAAATCGAAAACGGGTAGCGAGGGGACTGCAGTTTCACTGCTGTGTTGATCCTCTGCAGCCCCAGTGCCTGCCATGGACTAGCGGATATTTGGGATGGGAGGGCAAATGAAAGGTAAAGCCTTCTACAATGTCGAATCACTAATCTAATTAGTAAAATGCCTTTAGCTACCTGCCAGCTGTTATTTCTTCAATCTTTCAAAACTCTTACTGCACTTTAGACAGATTGGAAGTTGTGAAAAGATAAATGGACTGTCTAATCTATTACAGTTCCTGTACTGAGTGATCTACATAGATGGGAAAGGGAATGGAGCAGCCACACACACCTTCTCAATGAGGTACCACAGTGGTGCCCGTCCACGAGGGCTGGGGGGTTTCCAGCTCAGCACGATATATGATTTGAATATCTCTGAGGCATGCACATCTGTAGGCTCTCCCGGCAATGTAACGTAACCTACATTGGGATTGAATGGCATTGAACAATACTTCATTATTTGATCATTAATAAATACATTTGGGGTTAATTTAGTATTGATTATTATGGAATTACATTTGGGGTTAGTTTAGATCGTTTTAGTTACAACGTTAGCGTCAAGAGTTAGATAATGGGTTAAACATTATACAACACAAGGATGACGTTTGGATATGAAAGATTAAGGGTATAAGGAATAAGGAAAATAAATGTAATCTACTCATGTTAAATCTACGTTTAAAAAGCTGGCTGTTTAGTTGCCTATTTAATATGATGCCCAGTGGTGTCAATTAAGTTGCTTAGAAAATTAGTTTTTATTCATTCTTACTATGAAGAAACGTTTAGAAATTAATATGACTACTATCATTAGAGTTGTTGCTATGTCAATTCCAAAGTCCAATCGAAAAGCTGGAGGTGAGCAGGAAGCGCAAGGGTTTATTGATTAATAATGATGAGACACTCAGGGGAGAAATCCTTCTCGTTTAAGGTACTGAGAACACATGTATTTATGTGTACATATATTCATGTGTATAGTATTGTATATTGTAAGGGCTTTTGCCGATACAATATATTTAACAGGTATTTGCTTTGATGGATATTGGTCAGTTATGGAAAGTTATGGATATGTCAATTTTAATGCTGTTTGGAAGGTTCATTTGTTATCCAGTGTTTTTGTTTAATAGATGGGAGGAATAGAATAGACTGAACACAGTATTTTGGTCCGTTACCATTGCTGGCATACTTTACCTTCCAGGTCATCATCTTTAATCACTATTTCATGTTTCCCATCCAGTTTAATCACTGTTACAACAGAGGAAAAAACAGAAAGGCCATTTATGACACAAAGGTGCATCTGCTGGCTGATATTCCACCAAAAATATCGTTACAAAAGTTTCTTTGAGTATGCACTCAAGAAGACATCATGAGTGTGTGTGGTTATGTACCTTGCAGTCTTTCTCTCTCAGCTGGGTCCAGGGCAGTCACCTTGTCAGACTCGCGGGATGGTCTGCTGATCCCGGCACTGTTGACAGCCCTGACCCGGAAGTGGTAGGCGTGACCCACGCTCAGGCCGTGCACGGGGTATTTACAGATCTGCACTGGGGCGTCGTTACACTGGGACCAGGTAGCACTACAGACTCACGTCTGTACAGGAGGAGAGGAATTACATCATAAACCATAGAATGTATTGATGTGTGGAAGTGCTGTCCTGAATGGACATCAAGCAATGAGAATATACTAGGTCAGCAATACTGCAGATGTTTGTAATTCCATCAGTCATTTATCTATAAATCTAATTTGCATGCCTTCGTCACAAGACTTTGCTTGGCTCTGTAAGATCCGGTAGCTTCACAAAATCAATTGCTCTACCAGATTAGATGTGAAACATCATGTGATCGTGAAAAACCACGTTTCTAACAATCATTCCACTGTCATACACTCTCAATGGCCATCCTGTATATATTTACATCTTCTAATAACTACAATCAAATCTGCTTTATTGACATATGTTGGAGATTCTGTACGGGAGAGTCTAACATAATGTCCTAAATTACTCAAACTGACTTGTCCCACAAAGTATCCAGTGATGGCAGCCTCGTTGGTGGTGTTGGGGGGTTTCAGGCAACCAGGACGTAGTCCGAGTTGATGTCAAATGCCTTGACGCTGATTGGTGCACCAGGTGCTCCAGCCACAGAGCGAGCAGCATCTGGGAATAAGGAAGAGATTAAGGAAACAAGGTGGGAAGGTAGGGAATAAGGAGACAAAGTGGGAATACTGTATAAGTCACTTGGGTTAACACATGCAAATATGTATGGAATTACAAACTGAATACAGTATGTAAAATGCCTAGAGCATATATTTGTGTTGAGTCAGGCCTGAAGTTTAAAGGGCCCGTGGGAACTGTGTCATTTATCACTACATGTTTCTTAACAATAAACCTAAAACCTGGTATTGTTTCTAATGTATAGCATTATAGTAAACATTCTTTCCTTTCTACTGTATAACATGAAATAGTATTTCTCTAATATAAATATGTTGTTTCTACACTCTTAGAAAAAAGGGTTCCAAAAGGGTTCTTCCCCATTCAACAACCATTTTTGGTTCCAGGTAGAACCGCGTTCGGTTCCAGGTGGAACCCTTTTGGGTTCCATGTAGAACCCTCTACAAAGGGTTCTACATGGAACCCAAAAGGGTTCTACCTGGAACCCAAAATGGTTCTACCTGCAACCAAAAAGGGTTCTTCAAAGAGTTCTCCTATGGGGACAGCCGAAGAACCGTTTAAGGTTCTAGATAGCACCTTTTTATCTAAGAGTGTATGCTGCTTTATTGTGAAATTATAATATTATCATTTAATTATAAGTCCATATGACTTTACCTTTCACAAACAGGTAGGCGCTGTGCTCGGTGGTGCCGTCCCTTCGTCCACATCGGAGGGTGTACAGACCCTCATCATCCTTGGCCAGGTGGGGCAAAGTCAAAGTGGCAGCGCCCCCACCAACCTTAATCTCAGCCAACTTCCCTGCCTTCAGCAGTTTATCTGATCAACAACAGAGACGGAAAAACAACAATTTATCTAGTAGTTCGTTGTTGTTGAGAGTTGACCGTAAGAACATGGATAGCATCTGTAGAATGTTTACAAAAACTGTTGCTTCATTCTATGTCATACTGTAATCTGTAGGGCTGCGCTGTATTGAGATGTGCTGTGAATTAAGATGCACTGTGCTTTTTACACGATGTGCTGTATGGCTCTCCTGTGTTGTCCTGTACTGTGATGATGTCCCATTGAGTTATGTTCACTCGCTCACCGTCTCTGTACCACTGGGCCAGTGGTGGTACGTTGGGCAGGTCAGGAACCACCACCATGGTACACACCAGACTGATGGAGCCTCCCTCTGTTCCGAACGACACTCCAAACCTATCCAGCATGGTGATCTCCAGCTTACTGTGGTGAATCACAGTCAGGTGGGGCACTGAGGAGAAGACAAAGACAACACATGCTAATATATTAGTAAACCAATAATATCCTATAGTACTTACTTTGATCTGTGTTAACCAAACATCTAAACAACATATACCTACAGTGCATTCGGAAAGTATTCAGACCCCTTGACTTTTTCCACATTTTGTTATGTTACAGCCTTATTCTAAAATTGATAAAATCCCCCTCCCCCCTCATCAATCTACACACAATACCCCCAAAAAATAGGTTTTTATAAATTTTTGCTAATTTATAAAAAATATAAAAAACAGAAATATCACATTTACATAAGTATTCAGACCCTTTACTCAGTACTTAGTTGAAGCACCTTTGGCAGCGATTACAGCCTTGAGTCTTCTTCGGTATGACGCTACATGCTTGGCACACCTGTATTTGGGGAGTTTCTCCCATTCTTCTCTGCAGATCCTCTCAAGCTCTGTCAGGTTGGATGGGGAGCGTTGCTGCACAGCTATTTTCAGGTCTCTCCAGAGATGTTTGATCGGGTTCAAGTCCGGGCTCTGGCTGGGCCACTCAAGGACATTCAGAGACTTGTCCCGAAGCCACTCCTGCGTTGTCTTGGCTGTGTGCTTAGGGTTGTTGTCCTATTGGAAGGTGAACCGTCGCCCCAGTCTGAGGTCCTGAGTGCTCTGGAGCAGGTTTTCATCAAGGATCTCTCTGTACTTTGCTCCGTTCATCTTTCCCTCGATCCTGACTAGTCTCCCAGTCCCTGCCGCTGAAAAACATCCCCACAGCAAGATGCTGCCACCACTACGCTTCACCGTAGAGATGGTGCCAGGTTTCCTCCAGACGTGACGCTTGGCATTCAGGCCAAAGAGTTCAATCTTGGTTTCATCAGACCAGAGAATCTTGTTTATCATGTTCTGAGAGTCTTTAGGTGCCTTTTGGCAAACTCCAAGCAGGCTGTCATGTGCCTTTTACTGAGGAATGGCTTCCGTCTGGCCACTCTACCATAAAGGCCTGATTAGTGGAGGGCTGCAGAGACGGTTGTCCTTCTGGAAGGTTCTCCCATCTCCACAGAGGAACTCTGGAGCTCTCTCAGAGTGACCATCAGGTTCTTGGTCACCTCCCAGACCAAGGCGTTCTTCCCCAATTGCTCAGTTTGGCTGGGCGGCCAGCTCTAGGAAGAGTCTTGGTGGTTCCAAACTTCTTTCATTTAAGAATGATGGAGGCCACTGTGTTCTTGGGGACCGTAAATGCTGCAGAAATGTTTTGGTACCCTTCCCCAGATCTGTGCCTCGACACAAAACTGTCTCGGAGCTCTACGGACAATTCCTTCGACCTCATGGCTTGGTTTTTGCTCTGACATGTGTGCCTTTCCAAATCATGTCCAATCAATTGAATTCACCACAGGTGGACTCCAATCAAGTTGTAGAAACATCTCAAGGATGATCAAGGGAAACAGGATGCACCTGAGCTCAATGTTGAGTCTCATAACAAAGGATCTGAATACTTATGTAAATAAGCTAGTTCTGTTTTTTATTTTTAATAAATTTGCGAACATTTCTAAAAACCAGTTTTTGCTTTGTCATTATGGGTATTGCGGTTAGATTGATGAGGGAAAAAAATATTTAATCCATTTTAGAATAAGGCTGTAATGTAACAACATGTGGAAAAAGCCAAGGGGTCTGAATATTTTCCGAATGCACTGTAGGTATATGTTGTTTAAGTGTTTGGTTAACACAGATCAAAGTAAGTACTGAAGAAATGTTAGTGTGATACGTAAACAAACCAACCTAGCACAATCCAAAATTATCATGGTTGATGTGTCAGTAAATGTTTGTTGTATTGTAACATTGTAAGGTCATTCAGTGTGTGTTGAATAGAAGTCTCCCCTTGTTTTCATTCGTTGACTGGCTCAGGGTTGGAACAACACAAAACCACACTCACAGTAGTTTCCAGTGCTTATCAGGCCACTTAGACAGAGACTGTTATTTGTGGCCTCTGATCTCAAGCAAAGCCTGCCATGTCTGGGCCCCATTCCAGCAGCACTGGGCTGGTTCTCCACCCACCCTCCTCCTCAATCCACTCTTTCCTCTCACCTTGACCAACAAGCTGGCAGGACCCATGGGCTCCTCCTGCTGGTCCTAAGAGGAATACAAATATTTTGTTGAAATGGAAGAAGGAACATTACTTTCAAAAATGAAAACCTTCATTCAGATTCATGTGCTATGGGTGTTTGTTGCTTTGGAGATTGACATTTGAGGGCACTTTTAATAGCAGTGCAAATACAGTTGAAGTCGGAAGTTTACATACACCTTAGCCTAATACATTTAAACTCAGTTTTTCACAATTACTGACATTTAATCCTAGTAAAAATGCCCTGTCTTAGGTCAGTTAGGATCACCACTTTATTTTAAGAATGTGAAATGTCAGAATAATAGTAGAGAGAATGATTTATTTCAGTTTTATTTCTTTCATCACATTCCCAGTGGGTCAGAAGTTTACATACACTCAATTAGTATTTGGTAGCATTGCCTTTAAATTGTTTAACTTGGGTCAAACGTTTCGCGTAGTCTTCCACAAGCTTCCCACAATAAGTTGGGTGAATTTTGGCCCATTCCTCCTGACAGAGCAGGTGTAACTGAGTCAGGTTTGTAGGCCTCCTTGCTCGCACATTCTTTTTCAGTTCTGCCCACAAATTTTCTATAGGATTGAGGTCAGGGCTCTGTGATGGCCACTCCAATACCTTGACTTTGTTGTCCTTAAGGCATTTTGCCACAACTTTGGAAGTATGCTTGGGGTCATTGTCCATTTGGAAGACCCATTTGTGACCAAGCCTTAACTTCCTGACTGATGTCTTGAGATGTTGCTTCAATATATCCACATAATTTTCCTCCCTCATGATGCCATCTATTTTGTGAAGTGCACCAGTCCCTCCTGCAGCAAAGCACCCCCACAGCATGATGCTGCCACCCCGTGCTTCACGGTTGGGATGGTGTTCTTCGGCTTGCAAGCACCCCCCTTTTTCCTCCAAACATAACGATGGTCATTATGGCCAAACAGTTCTATTTTTGTTTCATCAGACCAGAGGACATTTCTCCAAAAAGTCCCCATGTGCAGTTGCAAACCGTAGTCTGGCTTTTTTTATGGCGGTTTTGGAGCAGTGGCTTCTTCCTTGCTGAGCGGCCTTTCAGGTTATGAAGATATAGGATTCGTTTTACTGTGGATATAGATACTTTTGTACCTGTTTCCTACAGCATCTTCACAAGGTCCTTTGCTGTTGTTCTGGGATTGATTTGCACTTTTCGCACCAAAGTACGTTCATCTCTAGGAGACAGAACGCGTCTCTTTCCTGAGCGGTATGACGGCTGCGTGGTCCCATGGTGTTTATACTTGCGTACTATTGTTTGTACAGATGAATGTGGTACCTTCAGGCATTTGGAAATTGCTCCCAAGGATGAACCAGACTTGTGGAGGTCTACAATGATTTTTCTGAAGTCTTGGCTGATTTCTTTTGATTTTCCCATGATGTCAAGCAAAGAGGCACTGAGTTTGAAGGTAGGCCTTGAAATACATCCACAGGTACACCTCAATTGACTCAAATGATGTCAATTAGCCTATCGAAGCTTCTAAAGCCATGACATCATTTTCTGGAATATTTCAAGCTGTTTAAAGACACAGTCAACTTAGTGTATGTAAACTTCTGACCCACTGGAATTGTGATACATTGAATTATAAGTGAAATAATCTGTCTGTAAACAATTGTTGGGAAAATTACTATGGTCATGCACAAAGTAGATGTCCTAACCGACTTGCCAAAACTATAGATTGTTAATAAGAAATGTGTGTAGTGGTTGAAAAACAAGTTTTAATGACTCCAACATAAATGTATGTAAACTTCCAACTTCAACTGTACTTCCATTACTTTAGTGCAAATACTTAAATGACACAGAGAGAGAGAGAGAGAGAGAGAGAGAGAGAGAGAGAGAGAGAGAGGAGAGAGAGGAGAGAGAGACTCACTCTTGACAGTGACAGAGGCCTTGCTGGTAGTTGAGCTATGGGTGTTTGTTGCCACAGCGCTTTGTACTCAGCAGTATCACTCACCACACACCTAAAGTGAAGGAAATTAGATATTAGTATATTATGATTTCATAGCTCAAATAAATGGTACATGTGTATTGTGTTGTTCATTATCACTGTTTATACAACGGGTGGGTCTAATCCTGAATGCTGATTGGTTAAACACTGTTAATGTCGCAGGGATTTATTGGCATTGTGTTAAATGACCTCAGGACTGTGTAACATCCAAGAAATGTATTTTGTTCAAAACATCCTCCCCTTCACCTTCATGCCTTTTTAAAGGACGACTTTTAATCCCAGTCAAATGTTTGACGACATTAATGTGTAGAAGGAGACATTGCGTTTTAGAAAGTGATCTCTCATGGCTTGAGAGCGCCAACGAACAGAAGGCGACGTTCTGAGCGCGGCAGAAGGCGTTAAGAAGGCGGCACATCGTAAGGAGAGACATTCGAAGGAGAAACCGAGGGTGAGAATAGAAGAGGAGAAATGTGACCTTCCCCCTGGAAGTACTATTTTAAAGACGATCCTTTTTCCATTTTCCCAGCTGGGGTGATATGGATCTCAGGCTGTTTCTTTCCACTCTCACTCTCTTTCTCTTCAAATATTATCAAGAAAACGTATTGATTAAGGGTGGAAAAGAAAGACGTTTGAAAGAGAGCGTGTTGGCGGAGGAGTGGGGAAGGGCTAACTTAAACGAGCGTTCTCCTTTTTTGACCCAGTAACGTAATGACGTCGCAGAAGAGATTCAGTGCAGAGAGCGAGAGGGGGGAGGAGGAATGAATGGATCGAATGACACGGAGGTCAGCACTTCGGTATGAACAGCTGAGGCGTCTTGAAGATGAGAGCCGGGAGGGCCAGTGACATGCAGGCTGTCTTTAGAGGCGGAGCTGGCTTTAGACTAAATAGGAAATGCAACAACCCCCTCCTCCCTTCAGTTTCACTGGGGTGCCATTCACTTTCACTGGCAACAGGGAACAGCCAAGGGGGACAATGGGTACTGCCTGACAACAAGTGGAAAAACAACACCTGTTCATAGGAGAACAAGGCAAGTGACAATTTCATTTGACGTCAGTAAGTTCAAGAAATGAAACACAATTTGATGTATGTTATAATGATTTAAAAAACTACAGTATGTGAGTTGAATTTCGGTCCTTAATCGAGTTGAAATGAACCCGAACTTGACCTTGGTCAAATTAAACCAATTAACATGAAAAGAGACAGCGAAATAGAGTGAGGTACAGTACCTGCTAATAATCAGACTGTGTACTCCATACTTGCTCTCAATCTTGTACTTTCCTGGGGCACTCAGTGGGTCAACAGGTTTCCCTCCCTTATACCTGAAAATACAAGGCATCAAGTTAGTAAGTGGGTTCTTTTACACCGTAGTATTGATGGAATTGTCTATACTGACGTGTTTTTAATACATCTGCTATGTGACATATAACTAATATGGCATAATATTGACATAACTAATATGTTAGTATATTTGACATTAATTCAATGGTTAAACGTCACTATTTTGACAAATTCTAATGAGATCGTGTTGACAGTAAACATAAACAAAATATGTAGCCTAAATATCTGTGAAGTCCCTCCAAAAAAAGACTGAAATGTGCAGAGACATTTCTAGCATTATACAAGACCAAGGTGCTGGCTGTTAAAGCAGAGACGGTGTAATTGGTGCTAATGTGATCATTAACATGGTGCTAATGAAACCAATAAAGTGAGGAAACCTCACTAAAGAGCTACGTCTCCAATAGACACCATAATGGAGGATAGTCACTCATATGAGGCCTACGTCTCCTTGATCGAATAGTATTGTTGATGACCAGCCAAGTACTGTCCCAGAGGACAAATCTGGTTGATATGATGTCATTATAACCAGTTTACAACCACAACTGCAGGTAAATGCTAATTAAAAGTGCATTCTAATCCATCATAGGTAAATGTCGCTAAATTGGCTGTAATTAGTTGCTAATTTGTTGGTAAAACATGTCACATCTCAAAGACTGCATGGCTAATCATAGTAGTTACTAGATGCATACACAATATGTAAACTAATACATAATGAAGTACAACAGTAGTCCAATAAGAGGTAAGCGCTCCTAACCATTTGACAATAGGCCTGGGGTGACCGCCTACAGTGCAGAACAGCTTGACAGGAGTCTTCTCCCACACGGTGTGGGGCCTCAGAGCCACCAGGAAGTCAGGGGCTTTGTCCGTCTCTGTACTCAACGTCACCTTCTTGTGCATCATCTCCTGCACCTGAGGAGAGGCGGCATAGGTTGCATTAGCAAATGAGGGGGAACCTTTCCTCCAGCAGTGATAAGGTTAGTACAGGTAGAAATAGGATATCATATAAACTATAGACAACAAGCTATCAAATATTACATATCTGTTTAACTGGGGTATTTGCAAATCACAGGGTTAGCAGCACTGTACATAACATGATCCTTCCACAATCCAGTGTATTACCTCTCTCTTAATCGCAATATTCTCCACTTGGGTCTTCGTGGCCACTCTCATCCTGTGGAGCTCCTTCTGAATTGAAGCCAGTCCTTTCCCAACATGACTAGACACTCGCTGGTACTCCTCTATCTCATCGGCGCTCCTACACACATATTCCACAGCAGGAAAGATAAGAATTGATATACCGGTACAATATACAGTGCTGTGTTTTATTAAAAAACAACAGACGAACACTTCAATATATTGTCCAGTATTAGGTCAGATAGGTCCGTTATTAACATCTAATCAACACATCCTGTATAACAGGGTTCCACAACTTGCGGATTGTTTCTGACTGTGGTTCATATTCCCTTACACCTAAAACAGCATGACATATCGGCCCTGTCCAGAAACAACCCCTAGCCCCTTCCCCTAGGCACTTCATGTAGACCTGAAAGAATTTCATCAGTAGTTAATTCAGTAGTTCAATCTTAGCTGGGTGGAGATTTTGCCATATTGCTTACACCTATCCAATCCTTTCAGATCTACACAAGTGTCTAGGGGTAAGGGCTAGGGGTTGTTTCTGTACTAGACAAATGTAGCTGGGAGACACTGTCCTATTGGACCCACCTCTGCCTGAACGCCGGCACTGTATAGGCTGGTTCAGCCATAGCCTCTGTGTCGTGGGTGTGCTGCACCTGGTTCACTGACCTAGAGCTTGATTTCCTGTGGAGAGAGAGCGGTCGTTAGAGTCATTAGAACAGGAAGATAAACAAACACTTAGTACTGTGATTTTAAAATGTGAAAAACTATTGCAGAATATATTTCATATAAAAAAACAAAAGGGATATAAAAGATAATAAAGCAATTAATTAAGTGGTTTTCACCTAGATAGTGAGATCATTGGTATTGGACAAAAGTTCAAGGGAAACTCTACCACTTTTCAAGCTCATTTTCAATATCTCCAGCACAATACCAGTGTCAACCTATGTGAAAATGGCGCATTTCTACGTTTTGTAGAAAAATATATAAAGTTAAAAATGTCTACCCGATGATATCATCAAACGTTAAACCTTTAAAAACAGTGATTTTCAAACACTATGAGATTCGTGGTGACGTGGGGAGAAAGAAAATACCCTCCCTTGGGCTAGAAACTCGTTGCAGGTTTAGAAAATCCGTTTTTTACTTTAAATCCTACCCTGTGATGTCACAGAGAACCATTGTTTTTTGTACCTTTCTTCTTCTCTTTTTAACCACAGATCATAGAAATGTGCTGTTTTCACATATATGGACACTGGTTTCGTGCTGTAAATGATGAACAGGAGATTGAAAAGTTGCAGAATTACCCGTTAATTTCGTATCAAATATAACTAGTAAAGAGTCCAGAAACTGGATTGTTTTTTCTTGATGGGTTGGGGTCTAGAACATGGTTCAGCATATGTTTCAGGCACAGTGAAGCAGTGGCATGCACACTAGTCTATGACATAAGACATGGGTTGCATAACAACATCAACGTCACGACCTGCTATGACCCGGTCAATAGGTCCCAACACTTTGGCTTCTGCTTGCAGCGTGACAAATTCTGAGTTTGAGGATTCATTGGGTACAGTTCCATTTGCCCACCCCCACTTCAGCTCACCAAAGACTCCTATAACATTGGAATTGCAGTTTGAAATACAGCGGATGGCGTAACCACCAAAGGGTTGTGGTGGTCTGAGCTTTAGGATGCAGTGCTACTAAGGAGCGTTAAAGCAACATCTAGTGGGCTGCTATGACCCATACGACCCTAAAACAAGGCAAAATCCATTGCCACAAGCCGCATAGCATCAGCATGGGGTGGGGGACATTTGAAGTTGGAGACCATCTCTTGTCCACTCCACTTCCCTCTACACCAGCACTATGTACATCCATACTATTGTACTCCAGCTACTGTATTGCCAAAAAAAAACTGCATTCTATAGTGCTGCAGGTGAGCAGTAACACTAATCCCCTACCTTGAAGAGTGCTCCTTGACAACATGCTTAGTAGTGTGAGAGCTGTGATGGCTGACGTGGCTCACATGCTTCTTCTGATTAAAATGCATGACTTTGGTAGCCATGGCTGGAACACTTCAAAAGAAACCTGGTCACAATACCAGGTAGGAGAGGGAGGAGGGAGGGGTAAAGGAAATTGATTTGTTTACCTTTACTTCACATGCAACTGGACATTGGAGATTGTTTGCTGTGTTAATGGGGTTTTCAACATTAACATCAATGTTTTTTGCATTATCAGACAGAATAATGACTTCCCCTTAAGTGCTTTCACGCTGCTATTGTCAACTATAGTTGTCAACTATCTACGGTTTATGAGAATCTGCAAAGCCTTAGTCCTATCCATGTAGAAGGCAATTCAGGACATGAATATTCCCTGTTATTATCAACTTTTCATATAATTAATGACAACATAGCCTAACTGCAGTGTGCATACTTATAGGCACACAGGATATCTCTGTCTTTGAAGGCCTTACAAAATGGCTGTCAAAGGACTGATATGCAATGGTTATTATTTCTCCCATAAACTCCAAATACTTTACCAGAGAATTTATCTTTCACATTTCCTGCCTTGCATACAAATTATATCATATTTATCCCTCAAATGACATGTTCAGGCATGACTTTATGGTTTAACAGGGGCCATTAATGTGGCCTCCACATAGCACCATATCAACAGGGGTCAGCCCCTCAAATGTTTCACCTTACAGTGAGCACAGCTCATCTATGAATAGCTGAAAGAAGTCTGAAGGCGAATGCACTGGAGAAATATAGTCAAAAGCTACAGAAGAAAATTAGTAGCCTGCACCTTCGGCTGAATGTAGGACAATACTCATTGGGAAATAAATTGGCCAGGTCATCAACATACTAATCAATCAATATATTCATTATTCAACTGCCTCTAAATAAATTAAATACTCAACTTTTTATGTACCCTCCCTTTACAGTACACTATCCAGATTTCCAGGATGTGTCTTAGGTATATACAATCATTAGTTAGGTAGCCTACATCATCTACTATGAACCAAAATGACGCACCCAACAAAATAGGGTCAGCGACCTCTTCATTCAAAGGCATGCCATTAGCGTACAGTGAAAGTATAACAGCCTACAGATAAATTCCAAAACAACCCCTTATCCCTCACTGGAGACAAATTATCTATCCACAAAACAACTCCAGACATGTAAATATGTCAATCTCTTAGCCTACATGTATGACAACATATATGACCATTATCAACGTTAATGTACTGGAAATATAAAGTTCCCCTCAAATAAAAATGTCGGACTTATAACGACCCACTCAATTTAATTATGATAAAATAACGAAACGCGACTCACCCCTTGAGATTAAAACAGCGCAAAGCGGTAGCAGACGAGCCTGATGCCGCTTGGGAGGCACTTGCTGATGGTAACAAAAATATTACCCTCTCACTCAAGGAATGGCTTTCCCCTACCACCCCATGTATGGATGCACTTATGACTATATATAGCATTTACCAACATTTTCTGACCCATTCAACACTTTCTGTCAAAGTTGACGAGGGCAGGTGGCTGTTGAAACGGTCAAATAATTAACACAAATATTTGCGTCAATTTCGTCGATATTATTGTAGATTTTTCAACAGGTTATTTGTTGGATAGACTGTTTTTCCTTGCAAAAGATTCGTGAATTTTTATTTTGTCAATAATGTAATAGGCATATAAAAATGTGTTTTAGCCTATTTTTTGTTTTCGATAAGATGACAACAGAATGTATAAATCGAATGGAGAGCTCTCTTGAAGGTGATTTGCTCACTCCTACTTCAATTCGTTTGACCAATTTCCTAATAATTATTTTCTCTCTACAAACTGACACTCTTAACTGTCATTATCTGCAACAGTAGTTGAATTTGACGTGATTTCTTTCCTGTGTGATATTAACACTGTTAAGCTTATGATACCTTTTTAGGGTTCTCAAGATTGCCTCCCACCCAGGTCCAAACACTTGCCAGCAGCTATTTTTAACCAGAGATTAAATTCAGAAACAGTGATACCCTCACCGCTTACAGTAAGTGGACTACTGTAACCCTACAACTATTTTGATCGACATCTTTCTATTTTTAAAATGCTAAAATAAAATAGCTTGAATTACACCTGATATGACTTAGCAGATAAACTTTCAAGAAGCACCCATGTGCAAAATCTACAGTCATTTTCAATATGGTGCGATTTTCATAAATGCTTTATAAACACAGGTGTTGCCAACTTTTTGATAGATGTTAGTTAAAATCATAGTGCAGGTGCAGTGAATTATGGGACAAGCCTACTCCTGGGCTGAAAAGCATTGTCAAGGCAAATCTCCTTTGAAAGTGCTTTCTTAGTAAATTAATATACGTAATCTGGGTCTGCAGCACATTGAACAATTACCCAGATCGTGATGTAAATCAACCTCAATACAATACATTGCAGATTAGAATGTTCCCTAAATATACAATGTCACGATTTGACACCTGAGCTGAGACCTGCATAGGAGAGACTTTGAATTTATCTGAAAAATGTTGGCTGTCATGATTTGAAGCTAGAATCCTTAATTGTAACAATAACAAAGTGGTTGCCCCGCCTTTGTTTTGGCAAAAGCTGAGGGTTGGGCCTGGAGAAATGTAACCACTCAAATTCATAGACAGAGCTATGGATGCAAGGACTGACCATCCATGATATCAAAATAATAGTTTTAACCATGTTTTGAGGCTGTACAGTGTTTGTTTACATTTATGTTGTTTACAAACATTGCCATAAAATAAGCTAATATTTGGGGTTCTGATGGGGCACAACAGTTAATCAAAGCTCATCAGGCATATACACTGAGTATACCAAACATTAGGAACACCTTCCTAATACTGAGTTGACGCCAATGCATCCCACAGTTGTGTCAAGTTGGCTGGATGTCCTTTGGGTGGTGGACCATTCTTGATACACATAGAAAGCTTTTGAGCGTGCAAAAACTATCAGCGTTGCAGTTCTTGACACACTCAAAACCGGTGCACCTGTTAGCACCTATTACCACACCCAGTTCAAAGGCACTTACATTTGTTTGTCTTGCCCATTCACCCTCTGAATGGCACACATACACAATCCATGTCTCAATTGTCTCAAGGCTTAAAAATCATTTTGTAACCTGTCTCCTCCCCTTCATCTAAACTGATTGAAGTGGATTTTACAAGTGACATCAATAAGGGATAATAGCTTTCACCTGGATTCACTTGGTCAGGATATGTCATGGAAAGAAAATGTTTAGTATGCTCAGTGTATAAGTTGTATTCTTGAAGAATCAATGGGTATATATAATTAATTTATAAGTCCAAAAATGTATTTAGCAACTAAGGATTCTAGCTTTAACTCACACTGCTAGAAATATGTGTATTAACATAATAACAATGATAACACAATTACTATTGCTTGTGGGAGCTATAAGCATCTGAGCACCTCGCCCCCTGATCTCAACAGCAGCCCTTTCAGCTGACCTTTGACCCGAGCCAGCGTGCCTTAGCCCTTAGCAGGGAGTGAAATCCAAATGGCTGAAGATCACACAGCCTCGGTAGTAAGAAACATTGGTTTGAGGGATATAAAAAGGAGTGTCACCCCGTTGTTAAACCTTTTGGCAGGTGGAACGCATCTTCGACTCATTTACCTTTAAACTTTGACCAAAAGTTGTTGAATTTTAAATAGGTAGCCTAAGTTGACTGAAATCCATCTGTAAGGTTCAGTGCATTAAGGTATATATTTGTTTTATATATCTGTCTGGGTATTGATCGTTGATCTTCTGGGAACAGATGTGTCTAACAGGTGATTAGTGAAGTACTTTTACTCTAATGATCTTCAATAGAGACCCTGTAAAGTACTTTGAGACAGAAAGCCTTTAGCCTTGCTTAACTGCATCTTCTTCCTTTCTTAGAGGAAATGAGAGAGTTATTGGGCCAATACATCTCAGACACCCTCAGCTATGTCCACACAGTGGAGGAATTCTGTGACAGGCATTCAAGGTGGATCCTGCAGAGAAAAGTCGAACAATCCAAGATGAAGAACATCAAGGAAATGGCAGACAGAATCGACCTTAAATTCGGCCGAGTCTTGAATGCAGAAGACAAGACCAAGGCATTAGGAGAGTTCACAAAAGACTATCTTACCCAGGTGACTGCAAACCGTAGGCTTAAGGAGCTGGAGAAGGAGCTGGAAGCTGTACTGAAGGACACTCTCAAGGGGCTGGAGGAGCTGGACTGCTTCATGGACGCTGTGGAGAGGCTGGTGGTCACCTCTCTGTTTGTATTTGCTGATGAAAACCGGTTGTGTCCTCTGCCTCAGGGGAGGGAACCAGCAAGAGTCCAAGCTGTCATCACCTCTGCTAGAATGGCTTGTCCTCTCCTCATCCACTTTAAGAGGGATGCTTCGGCCTTCTTTTCCCCATGCCTCCTCAATGTGGAGGTGCTGTATGTGTACTTGGAAAATTACATACACATCACTGAACAGCTGTGTGACATAATGGGATTGGGAAAAATGTAAGTGGAAATCAGTTTAAATGATTTAACACAATAATCAAATCAAATGATCTATCCTTTTATTAAATCTTTTTCAGTATGGTTTCAGACATACAAGTAAGATAATTTATATTATTATGTAACATTAGCAACCTCTGCTGTTGCTGAAAATGCTTTATAAATAGTTTTTGATTATCATTATTAGAAAAACATTCAGCAGAGAGAAGAATGACTACTTGATGATTGACACCAGCACTGAACTGAATGAAACGTCCATGCAGACCATGTTTAACCATTTGCGCCATTTGAGTGATATCAGGTAAACCTTTCCTGTTTCGGTTTTATGTTACATTTTCAAATACTAGCTCACTAACATTCATCGATTCCAGCTACATGTTTCAATGTCTCTGATGAAAAAGTGGAATATGTTTCTCCTGCTAGGATGGACCAGCACCTCAGACTGACGTTCCTGTTCCAGGAGTCTGCCCTGCGTTTCATTGGTCTGTTCAGTCAGCGCCACTCCAGAATGCTGGACTTTCTAAAAGAGCTGGAAAAGAGAGCTGGCAAACTAGACAAGATGAAGAAAGGGGGTTATATCTCCAGTGTGGTAGGCAGTGCAGTGGGGGCGACAGCAGGTGCTCTGACCATTGCAGGCCTTTGTCTTGCCCCTGTTACTGCTGGGCTGTCACTGGGGCTCACCATCGCAGGGATTGGAATGGGTGTGACCAGTGGGGTCAACAGTCTAACCACCGGTGTAACAAAGGTGGCATTTAAAAGCTACCAAAACAAGAAAGCCAATACAATCTTTCAATGTTTCATGGGGGACATGCAAAGACTCCATGGTAGTCTGGAGAAGGTGGCCAGCAACATTTGCCCTTTGGAGCCGAAGGTAGTGGCATTAGTGGTTGGGAAGAATATAGGCAAAGGTGGTGCGAGTTTAGGAAAGAAGATCAATGCCATAGTAAAAAATACCTCTGCAATAGAGGCCTTAATGGGAAAGGGCGTGGTCATGGGTGCAGGCAAGGTGGGACTCCAAGAGGGCAAAACATTTGCTGCAGATTTACCGGACATTGCGATGTTGGCCCAAGGCACTCCACTCGCCCTCTCTAGGACATTAAGGCGATGCGCCGTGGCCTCAAATGCACTATTCATTGGCCTGGACATCATCACTATCTGTAAAGACAGCGTCAGCCTCGCCAAAGGCAGCAAGAGCAAGAGATCCCAGCTCATCCGAGCCAGAGCAGCACTGTGGCGCACAGAGATGGACTCATGTCAGAGGATCCACGACTCACTGTGCCGAGGCATCTGGAGGTTCAGAAAGAGTCAGAGAATCCTGGAGAAACCATTTTACCTTGTGAAGGAGTTAGAAAGTCTAGAGCTGCTTGTGGAGATGGGAACTATTGGACAGCCTGAGGATGATATAGAACATCTGGGGCAGCCTATGGAGGAGATGAGACTCATGGGGCAGCATATGGAGGAGATGAGACTCCTGGGGCAGCCTATGGAGGAGATGAGACTCCTGGGGCAGCCTATGGAGGAGATGAGACTCCTGGGGCAGCCTATGGAGGAGATGAGACTCCTGGAGCAGCCTATGGAGGAGATGAGACTTCTGGGGCAGCCTATGGAGGAGATGAGACTCCTGGGGCAGCCTATGGAGGAGATGAGACTCCTGGGGCAGCCTATGGAGGAGATGAGACTCCTGGGGCAGCCTATGGAGGAGATGAGACTCCTGGGGCAGCCTATGGAGGAGACGAGACTCCTGGGGCAGCCTATGGAGGAGATAGAAAAAGGTACAAAATGAGTTAAAATGATTTGCCCTAAAACATGTCACATACTGTACACAGCATATGTTGAATGATATTAGTTGTGTGCATGTATTAGCAAAAACACTCAAGCTCTACTAAGTCTTTGAATTTCACCAAGCTAGCAATGCCATTGATTAATTTGCTGCGTAATTGGTTAATTAATTGCATTTCCATAAAAAATCCCTTTCTCTAGGTTTTTGAGACCGGATGTGGCATTCGGGCATGGTGTTGTTGCTGTTACTGTTAGGATATGTATGGGCTGAGAAGATTTATATGTAGAAATTGAGAAAATCAAGAAGCCAAGACACCTGCCGTTTGGACTGCATTGATTCCTGTGCATCACTCCCTGTACGACTTCATTGCTTAACATGTAGATTTGAAATGATTACTGTGTATGTTTTCTTTTTTAGAATAGAAGAGAAGACATTTTTGTATGAAATGTATTTAAGATTATTTAAATGTTTATTAAAACCACCCCTTTATCTGGGCGGTGTTCATGTTGTAGAATAGTCAGATCTAAATATTCTAAATGTACTATATAGAACAAACCTGCCTCTCTGACATGTAAAATAAATAATCACTATCTTTCTGCTACATTACTAGTTGTACCAACTGAGCGTAGCTGTTCTATGTCAGATTCTAGAACTTGTCATTGATGTAATGTAACAATTTCAAGAGTTTCATCCACATTATACTGTTGAGAAAATCTAATAGGCCTACATAGTTATTTCAGCATGGTTATTCTACTTCTGCATTGTATAGGCATTTACTGCCCTCTAATGTATTTTACTCATGTGACATGTCTTGCTGTTTTGATAAGATATGTGCAGATAAAAGTGCATTATTTTATACTTTAGCTATGTTTAAATATCCATACAGAGTTCAAGTGCAGAACTCCAGAGATTTTCAGAAACAGTGATATCCTCACCGCTTACAGTAGACTACTGTATCTCTACAACTATTTTCATTCACAACTTTCTAATTTTGAAAACACTAAAATAGCTGGAATAGACCTGCTATGATTTAGTAGATTAACTTGTGCAGAAATCTATTAACTAGATTGATATTTTCAATATGGTGTCATTTTCATAGCCTAAGTGCTTTGTGACAAGGATCGATGAGTTGTGCGTTCCAAGATGCCGTTCTGCACACCACTGCGCTGTTATTTGCCTGTTTGTGGCCAGCCTGTTAGCTTGCATGATTCTTGCCATTCTCCTTCGACGTCTCTAATCAACAAGCTGTTTTCGCCAACAGGACTGCCGTTGACTGGATGTTTTTTGTTTGTCGCACCATTCTCAGTAAACCCTAGACACTGTCATACACATCTCTGAACAGCTGTGTGAGATAATGGGATTGGGAAAAACTTAAGTGGAAATCAGTTTAAATTACTTACCACAATATTCAAATCAAATCAAAATACTTCAGTATGACATCATATACATTTTTGCTAAAATCTATTTGTTCTCAGTATAGTTTCACACAAAATCTATTTTAGTATAGTATTATCAAATGTATTACCTCATATAAAAAATTTAAGTGCTCTGAAAGAGATTGAACCATGTTACATTTATGGGCCCTCTGTTGTTGCTGAAAAGCACTTTATAAATAATACTTTTTATGTCTAATTATCATTAGAAAATCATTTTGTGGAGAGAAGTCTGACAAAATCATTGACATCAGCACTGACATGAATGCAAAATCCATGCAGACCATGTTTGACCATTTGAGCCATTTAAGTGATATCAGGTAAATCTCTGTTTAAGTTCTATACGTTTAGGTTCGGGTCTGATATCTCCAGTGTGGTAGGCAGTGCAGTGGGGGTGACAGGAGGGGCTCTGACCATAGCAGGCCTTTGTCTTGGCCCTGTTACTGCTGGGCTGTCACTGGGGCTCACCATCGCAGGGATTGGAATGGGTGTGACCAGTGGGGTCAACGGTCTAACCACCGGTGTCACAGAGATAATGTTTAACATATACCACAGCAAGCAAGCCAATACAGTCTTTCAACATTTCATAAAGGACATGCAAATACTCCGGGGGAGTCTGGAGAAGGAGGCAAGCAGAATTGTTTCTGTTGTGGGGCATAACATGGCGGCATTAGTGGTTGGGGCGATTATGGGCAAAGGTGGCATGAGTTTAGGAAAGAAGATCAATGACATAAGGGCCTTAATGGGAAAAGGCAGAAAGAGTCAGAGAATCCTGGAGAAACCATTTTACCTTGTGAGGGAGATAGAGACCCTGGAGCCGCCTGTGGAGAAGATGGGACCCCTGGAGCCGCCTGTAAAGGAGACAGAAAAAGGTATAAAACTAAAGTGAAACGCTTTTGCCCTCAAACTGCCACTTATATAGGGTGTCAAAAAGGCCTTGGAGCGGACCAGCGTAATGACAATAATGACAATGGACTTACATGTATACAGTCTCTTCACTCTGTCCAGCTCACTAACAATCACAGAAACAAAAGCTAGACAGTCAGGGAGCATCGACAAGTCCAAAAACATAGGACTATTGCAGTGTGACCCTCAGACTTCGTTAAAGACTCAATGTGGCCCACGGGGAAAAATTAGTTTTTCAACCCTGCTATACAGCAATGTTAAGTAATATTATTTGCGTGCATTAACAAAAAACCTAGTTCCACTAAGTCTTACTTTCACCAAACTGACATTGCCATTGGTTAATTTATCGCTTTCCTCCAAAAATGTCTCTAGGTTTTTGTGGCTGGATATGAGCACGGTGTTGCGGTTGCTGTTAGCATGTGAAATTGAGAAAATGAAGCCTGGAAACCGGCCTCTTCAACCAGAGTTTCTCCTGTGCATTGCTTATCCTTGTTTTTCTTTGTGTGGATTTTAAAATGACTGTGGATTGGTTTATAAAATGGATAATTATTATGATAAGAAGTTACTCAGATTTATGAATTGAAGAGAACTACATTGTTATCAATATGCATTTAAGATAATTACAACTACACTCAAACTGCCCTTTTATGGGCTGTGTTCACCAGGGCACAACGTTGTGGAACATTCAGATAGAAACATAGTATGTAGAACAAACATGCGTCTCTGACATGTAGAATATGGAATCACTATCTACAGTGCCTTCAGAATGTATTCATTACATTTACAGTTTAGTCATTTAGCAGACGCTCTTATCCAGAGCGACTTACAGTTAGTGAGTGCATACATTATTATTTTTTATTTTTTTATACTGGCCCCCGGTGGGAAACGAACCCACAACCCTGGCGTTGCAAACGCCATGCTCTACATCCCTGCCGGCCATTCCCTCCCCTACCCTGGACGACACTGGGCCAATTGTGCGCCGCCCCATGGGTCTCCTGGTCGCGGCCGGCTACGACAGAGCCTGGATTCGAACCAGGATCTCTAGTGGCACAGCTAGCACTGCGATGCAGTGCCTTAGACCACTGCGCCACATTTACAGCCTGAATTCAAAATGGATAGATCTGTTTCTCACCCATCTACACACAATACCCCATAATGACAAAGTGAAAACATGTTTTTAGAAATGTTTGCAAATGTATTGAAAATGTAATACAGAAGTCTCCTTTACATAAGTATTCACACCCCTTTGTTATGACAGTCCAAATTGAGCTCAGGTGCATCCAATTTGCTTTGATCATCCTTGAGATATCACTACTACTTGATTGGACTCCACCTGTCTAGAAAGAAACACACCTGTCTATATGGTCCCACAGTTGACACTACATGTCAAAGCAGAAACTATTCCATGAAGTCCAAGGAACTGTCCGTAGATCGCCAAGATAGAATTGTGATGAGGCATATATCTGGGAAAGGGTTTAAAACAATTTCTTGAGTGTTGAAAGTTTCCAGGAACACAGTGGTCTCCATCATTGGGAAATTGAAAAAATATGGAACTACCCACTCTGCCTAGAACTGGCCGTCCAAATAAACTAAGCAACTGGGCAAGAAGTACCTTGGTCAAGGAGGTGACCAAGAACCCAATGACCACTCTGACAGAACTACAGAGTTCCTTGGCTGAGATGGGAGAATCTACCAGAAGGACAACAGTCTCTACAGCACTTCACCAATCTGGGCTTTATGGGAGAGTGGCCATATGGAAGCCACTCCTGAGAAAAAGGCCCATTACAGCATGCCTGGAGTTTGAAAAAAGGCATGTGAAAGACTCATAAGGCAAAAGATTCTGTGGTCTGATGAGACAAAATGTTTACTATTTGGCCTGAATGCAAAGCGCTATGTCTGGAGAAAACCATGCACAGCTCATCACCCGTCTAACACCATCCCTACCGTGAAGCATGGTGGTGGCAGCATCATGCTATGGGGATGCTTTTCAGCGGCAGGGACTAGGAGACTGGTAAGGACAGAGGAAACAATGAAGGGAGCCAAATACAGACAAATCCTTGATGTGATCCTGCTTCAGATTGCAAACAACCTTAGACTGGGGCAAATATATGTTCCAACAGGACAATGACCCCAAGCATACAGCCAAAGCAATACTGGAATGGCTTCAGAACAAGAATGTGAAAGTCCTTGAGTGGCCCAGCGAAAGCCCAGACTTGAATCCCATCAAATCTTTGGAAAGACCTGAAGATTGCTGTTCACTGCTGCTCCCTACCTAACTTAACAGAGCTTGAGAAAATATGCAAGGAAGAATGGGAGAAAGTCCCAGAATCTAGATGTGCAAAGCGGACACAGACATACCCAAGATGACTCAAAGCTGTAATCGCTGCCAAAGGTGCTACTACAAAGTATTGACTCAGGGGTGTGAATACTTATGAAAATGAGATATTTCTGTCCTACATTTTCAATAAAATGTGCAACAATTTCTAAAAACATGTTTTCACTTTGTCATTATGGGGAACTGTGTGTAGATGGGTGAGAAACAAATCTATTTAATCCATTTTGAATTCAGGCTGTAACACAACACAATGTGGAATAAGTCACGGTGTGTGAAGGCACTGTATCTGTAACAGTACTAGTTGTACCAACTGAATGTGGCTGTTCTAGGCCAGATTCTAGAACTTGTCACTGTACTCTAATGTTGATGTAGTGTAACAATTTGACTGTTTCAAAAGAGTTTAATCCACATTATATTGTTGATCAAATCAAATACACAGTAAATTCAGCATGGTAATTCCATGTCTGAATCTCCTGAATTATATTAGGTATGTACTGCCCTCTAGTGTCTTTTAGAATACTCACGTGATATGTCTTGCTGTTCTTGTGTTATTCATGGAAGTGAAGATATGTGCAGATAAAATTGCATTATTTTCTAGTTAAGTAATGTGTAAATATCCATACAGAGTTCAAGTGCATGATTATACAGTTTCTTTATAAAATAAATGTGAATACCGTATTTGTAATTGTCTCTTTGAGATTGGTTTTAATCCATTGCACACAGGAATGTGATGGTGTTGGCTAAAAAGAAACAAAGAACAGTATGAAGGCATTAACTCTGAATTTAGGTGTTCTCTGTTATCATGAAATTGTGTGTGTGTATGTGTGTGTGTGCGTGCCTGCGCCGTGTGAGTGGCAGATTTTTTTACCCCTTCTTAGCTGGATTCCGGTGTCTTTTGGTGGGCGCCAGCACACAGAGCACTTGTATGAGGAAGAAAGGAGATTATTGGAGCATAATAATATGATGAGCAGCAGGGAAGTTCACAGGTTTGAGGAGCCTCCACTTTGGGATGCTGCTATATTCAGTCCAGATCCTACTGGGTTTGACATTTGGATCAGTCTGAATACAAGGTTTGAGTCAATTCTATTACAACTCAATATATCTATATATTGGAAATGTGCCTATCATTCCAATTTGGATATCAAATGCACAGAATTACAGTCAACTCCAACATTTGTGGCACCCTTGATAATGATGAGCAAAAAAGACTAAAATAAATAATACAAATACTGAGCTATATTGTATGTTTAAAAAAAGAGAGAAATCATATTTTATCCTAATACAATTGCTCAGAGAAATACATGTTTAACAAGTAATCCATTTTATTCTCAAAAAGATAGGTGTCAAAATTATTGGCACCCCTAAAGATTCTTTATAAATTTATCAAGGGTGCCAATAATTTTGGAGGTGACTGTAAATAGGACTAACCTATAGAATTGTAGGATCTGGCGTCTAATTGTAGATTTGGAGACCAAGTTCTGTCATTCTCCAACTTTGGCCCTTGGATTTTTCTTTGCCTCCCGAACCATCTTCCTCACTGTGTGGGAACAAGATACACTTGCGTCCAATACCAGGCAAGTGTAAAAAAAAACTCCAAAAGATAGGCGTCAAAATTATTGGTACCTGTTTTCAATACTCCAGCACCCTTGCGAGGATAACGGCACTGAACCTTTTTCTAAAATGTTTTATGAGATTGGAGAAGACATTGGGAGGGATCCATACAGAATCTTCCCACATCCTTGATATCCTTCGGTCTGTGCTTATGGACTGCCCTCTTCAATTTAAACCACAGGTTTTCAATGGGGTTCAAGTCCGGAGACTGAGTTGGTCATTGCCCGTGTAGCTCAGTTGGTAGAGCATGGCGTTTCCAACGCCAGGGTTGTGGGGTTCGATTCCCACAGGGGACCAGTATGAAAAGGTCTGCACTCACTAACTGTAAGTCGCTCTGGATAAGAGCATCTGCTAAATGACTAAAATGTAAATGTATTGCAACATTTTGATTTTATGGACAATTAACAATTTATTTGGGGATTTTGATATGTGCTTGGGGTTATTGTCTTGCTGGAAGATCCACTTGCTGCCAAGTGTCAGCCTCCTGGCAGTGGCAACCAGGTTTTTGGCTAAAATGTCCTGGTACTTGGTAGAGTTCAGTGGAAGCAAAACAGTCCCATAACAAAGATCCACCACCATATATATTATATTTTTTCCATGTTTTTTTCCCACCTTTATTTAACCAGGTAAGCCAGTTGAGAACAAGTTCTCATTTACAACTGCGACCTGGCCAAGATAAAGCAAAGCAATGCGATAAAAACAACAACAACACAGAGTTACATATGGGATAAACAAAACGTACAGTCAAAAACACAATAGAAAATCTATATACAGTGTGTGCAAATGTAGTAAGTTATGGAGGTAAGGCAATAAATAGGCCATAGTGCAAAAAAATTACAATTTAGTATTAACCCTGGAGTGATAGATGTGCAGAAGAAGATGTGCAAATAGAGATACTGTGGTGCAAATGAGCAAAATAAATAACAATATGGGGATGAGGTAGTTAGGTGGGCTAATTACAGATGGGCTGTGTACAGGTGCAGTGATCGATAAGCTGCTCTGACAACTGATGCTTAAAGTTAGTGAGGGAGATAAGAGTCTCCAGCTTCAGAGATTTTTGCAGTTCGTTCCAGTCATTAGCAGCAGAGAACTGGAAGGAATGGCGGCCAAAGGAGGTGTTGGCTTTGGGGATGACCAGTGAGATATACCTGCTGGAGCGCATACTACGGGTGGGCATTGCTATGGTGACCAATGAGCTAAGATAAGGCAGGGATTTGCCTAGCAGTGATTTATAGATGACCTGGAGCCAGTGGGTTTGGCGACGAATATGTAGTGAGGGCCAGCCAACGAGAGCGTACAGGTCACAAAGGTGGGTAGTATATGGGGCTTTGGTGACAAAACGGATGGCACTGTGATAGACTACATCCAATTTGCTGAGTAGAGTGTTGGAGGTTATTTTGTAAAATGACATCGCCAAAGTCAAGGATCGGTAGGATAGTCCGTTTTACGAGGGCATGTTTGGCAGCATGAGTGAAGGAGGCTTTGTTGCGAAATAGGAAGCCGATTCTAGATTTAACTTTGAATTGGAGATGCTTAATATGAGTCTGGAAGGAGAGTTTACGGTCTAACCAGACACCTAGGTATTTGTAGTTGTCCACATATTCTAAGTCAGACCTGCCGAGAGTAGTGATTCTAGTCGGGCAGGCAGCGTTCGATTGAAGAGCATGCATTTAGTTTTACTAGCATTTAAGAGCAGTTGGAGGCTACGGAAGGAGTGTTGTATGGCATTGAAGCTTGTTTGAAGGTTTGTTAACACAGTGTCCAATAAAGGGCCAGATGTATACAAAATGGCGTCGTCTGCGTAGAGGTGGATCTGAGAGTCACCAGCAGCAAGAGCGACATCATTGATATACACAGAGAATAGAGTCGGCCTGAAAATTGAACACTGTGGCACCCCCATAGAGACTGCCAGAGGTCCAGTAGGTATGAGGTTATTTTATGCATATACATCCTTCTTTTGATGCAAAACCCACCACTGGTTTGCGTGACCAAAGAGCTCTATTTTCGTGTCATCTGACCATAGCACTGGTTGCAATCCAAGTGCCAAGGCCGTTTAGCAAACTCCAGCCATTTACATTTGTTTGTCGCTCTCAAAGTCATTTTCTGGCAACCCGTCCAAAGAGCCAATTGGCATGGAGGTGGCGTATAATTGTAGATTTGGAGACTTGGTGACTCGAAGATGTGACCAAGTTCTGTTATTCTCCAACTTTGGCCTTCTGGTCTTTCTTTGCCTCCCGAACATTCTCCCTCACTGTGCGTAGGGACAAGATACACTTGTATCCAATACCAGGCAAGTTTACCACTGTTCCAATTGTTGCCCTAATAGTCAACAACCATTTGTCTCTTTTCGTTTGTGAGTTCTTTGCCTTTTCCCATGGTGATGGATGACAAAGGGATTTTACATGCGTATCACCAGTCGGGGGAGGTGCATATGCGACAGCCGAAAGTCAGACACTAATGTGGTTTTCCAACAGTAAGTCTCAGATCAACATGGCAGTGTTGCAATTGTCTATAAAAGGTGTTCTTTATAAAGTCTGATTTTTTTTTATATCTAACTCCCATATAACACACTCACAAACTGAAATCATAATATATTATTAAGTGTGTACACACTGTACAGTCAATTAGTGAGAGAGAGCCTCAAATATCACATTTATTTGTATACAGTGAGGGAAAAAAGTATTTGATCCCCTGCTGATTTTGTACGTTTGCCCACTGACAAAGACATGATCAGTCTATCATTTTAATGGTAGGTTTATTTGAACAGTGAGAGACAGAATAACAACAAAAAATCCAGAAAAACGCATGTAAAAAATGTTATAAATTGATTTGCATTTTATTGAGGGAAATAAGTATTTGACCCCTCTGCAAAACATGACTTAGTACTTGGTGGCAAAACTCTTGTTGGCAATCACAGAGGTCAGACGTTTCTTGTAGTTGGCCACCAGGTTTGCACACATCTCAGGAGGGATTTTATCCCACTCCTCTTTGCAGATCTTCTCCAAGTCATTAAGGTTTAGAGCCTGACGTTTGGCAACTCGAACCTTCAGCTCCCTCCACAGATTTTCTATGGGATTAAGGTCTGGAGACTGGCTAGGCCACTCCAGGACCTTAATGTGCTTCTTCTTGAGCCACTCCTTTGTTGCCTTGGCCATGTGTTTTGGGTCATTGTCATGCTGGAATATCCATCCACGACCCATTTTCAATGCCCTGGCTGAGAGAATGAGGTTCTCACCCAAGATTTGACGGTACATGGCCCCGTCCATCGTCCCTTTGATGCAGTTAAGTTGTCCTGTCCCCTTAGCAGAAAAACACCCCCTTAGCATAATGTTTCCACCTCCATGTTTGACGGTGGGGATGGTGTTCTTGGGGTCATAGGCAGCATTCCTCCTCCTCCAAACACGGCGAGTTGAGTTGATGCCAAAGAGCTCGATTTTGGTCTCATCTGACCACAACACTTTCACCCACTTCTCCTCTGAATCATTCAGATGTTCATTGGCAAACTTCAGACAGCCCTGTATATGTGCTTTCTTGAGCAGGGGGACCTTGCGGGCGCTGCAGGATTTCAGTCCTTCACGGCGTAGTGTGTTACCAATTGTTTTCTTGGTGACTATGGTCCCAGCTGCCTTGAGATCATTGACAAGATCCTCCCGTGTAGTTCTGGGCTGATTCCTCAACGTTCTCATGATCATTGCAACTCCACAAGGTGAGATCTTGCATGGAGCCCCAGGCTGAGGAAGATTGACAGGTCTTTTGTGTTTCTTCCATTTGCGAATAATCGCACCAACTGTTGTAACCTTCTCACCAAGCTGCTTGGCGATGGTCTTGTAGCCCATTCCAGCCTTGTGTAGGTCTACAATCTTGTCCCTGACATCCTTGGAGAGCTCTTTGGTCTTGGCCATGGTGGAGAGTTTGGAATCTGATTGATTGATTGCTTCTGTGGACAGGTGTCTTTTATACAGGTAACAAGCTGAGATTAGGAGCACTCCCTTTAAGAGTGTGCTCCTAATCTCAGCTCGTTACCTGTATAAAAGACACCTGGGAGCCAGAAATCTTTCTGATTGAGAGGGGGTCAAATACCTATTTCCCTCATTAAAATACAAATAAATTTATAACATTTTTGACATGCATTTTTCTGGATTTCTTTGTTGTTATTCTGTCTCTCACTGTTCAAATAAACCTACCATTAAAATGATAGACTGATCATTTCTTTGTCAGTGGGAAAAAGTACAAAATCAGCAGGGGATCAAATACTTTTTTCCCTCACTGTATATCCATTGCACACATAAATCCTGGAAAAACTGGTTCCTGTTTCAATCATGTCTTTGGTCACATTGGCATGGGTAAAACAAAAACACCCTAATGATTTGTTGACAATAGTGCCTCCCACAATGCAAGCGAGAAGTGCAGAAACTTGCAGTCGAAACGTCATGAACTTTGATCACATGATTTTTGTAAAGTTCATGCAGTCAACATGTGGGTGTTAAGGACGTCACACTGCTTGCTTAGCGAGTACCACTTCCTCCTGATTCGGCACACCCAGAGACTTGAACCCAGGACCTCTGCCTTGCTAGCACGTGACCGCCCTCAAGTGTCTTACCAGTCTGCGCCACGCGAAAAGCTAGCTATTCGCTGGCGTATGTCACGATCGTCGGATACAGAGGACCAAGGCGAAGCGTGGAAGGCGAACATACTTTTATTTATTAGAATAATCACCCGAACAAAACAACAAATCGATACGTGACGTCCTCGGTTCAAACACAAACCTACACTGGAACAAGATCCCACACCAAACAATGCCAAACGGCTACCTAAGTATGGCTCCCAATCAGAGACAACGAGCTACAGCCGTCTCCGATTGGGAGCCACCCTGGCCAACATAGAAATACTAAACTAGAACAAACCCCAATGAAAACTCACACCCTGGCTCAACATACTAGAGACCCCAGAGCCAGGGCGTGACAGTACCCCCCCCCAAAGGCGCGGACTCTGACCGCGCCAACCAAACACAACAGGGGAGGGGCCGGGTGGGCACTCCGCCTTGGCGGCGGATCCGGCTCCGGGCATGATCCCCACTCCCTCTCTAACCCCCCAAAGTACCCCTGGTCCGGTCTGGCCCTGCTGGCCGAAGCTGGACTGAACACTGGTGGAGCGGATTGCTCTAGCTCCGGTGTGGAGCAGCTGACCGGTGCCGGACCAGGCACCGGTGGAACAGGCACAGGCTGTGCCGGACTGACGACGCACACCCCTGGCTTGGTGGGGGGAGCAGGAACGGGCCGGACCGGGCTAACGAAGCGCACCACTGGCTTGGTGCGGGGAGCAGGAACGGGCCGGACCGGGCTGACGAAACGCACCACTGGCTTGGTGCGGGGAGCAGGAACGGGCCGGACCGGGCTGACGAAACGCACCACTGACTTGGTGCGGGGAGCAGGAACGGGCCGGACCGGGCTGACGAAACGCACCACTGACTTGGTGCGGGGAGCAGGAATGGGCCGGACCGGGCTGACGACGCACACCACTGACTTGGTGCGGGGAGCAGGAACGAGCCGGACCGTACTGGGAACACACCCCACTGGCCCTACGCGGGGATCAGGAACAGGCCGGACCGGACTGGCAACACACCCCAGTACCTCTCGCCGTGCCTCTACATCCTCCTTCCCCCTGGTGACCAGTGACTCCCGTAACCTGGCGGCCTCCTTTGTCAACCCGCTGAACCACTCTATCCCGGCCCCCTGCTGCCCCGTCGTCCACGGCGTGAGCCCCCCCCTAAAAAATTTCTGGGGGTCTCTCCTTCCCGTGGACCAGGTCTCCATGTCTCTCGCCAGACTTTCGCCCTTCTGCTTCCAAGTCCAGCCTCTCTCCTCCTCACACGGCTTGACCCAGTCAAGGTGGCAAAGGAGATCCGCTAGAGATTCCCCTGGCGATGGCTCCTGGACACGCTGCTTGGTCCAGTTTTGGTGGGATCTTCTGTCACGATCGTCGGATACAGAGGACCAAGGCGCAGCGTGGAAGGCGAACATACTTTTATTTATTAGAATAATCACCCGAACAAAACAACAAATCGATACGTGACGTCCTCGGTTCAAACACAAACCTACACTGGAACAAGATCCCACACCAAACAATGCCAAACGGCTACCTAAGTATGGCTCCCAATCAGAGACAACGAGCTACAGCCGTCTCCGATTGGGAGCCACCCTGGCCAACATAGAAATACTAAACTAGAACAAACCCCAATGAAAACTCACACCCTGGCTCAACATACTAGAGACCCCAGAGCCAGGGCGTGACAGCGTAAGTGGGGACACTTCAGGCTGAGGAGTACGTTTTACACATCCCCATGTGCTACATAGGCGCTAGTCTGACAATTTTTATCCCAAGAATGCAACGCGCCCATTGAGAAGAGCATGATGCAAGACTTTGCGCTCACACAGTCACATAGTGTATTTGCGGATGTGCACGGGTGCAATTCACGCTGCTACAATGAGGGTAGCTACAGGACCACAACAGCAGAGAAGTTTAGCCTCGCGCTTCAACGCTCCTGATTGTTGTGGAAATTGACCCACTACTACTGTTTACTTCGTGCATCTACATTATCTCGCGTCATCTCACTGAGTCTCCCTTTAAACCTAACCTAACCTATAACCTGACCCATCACCTTATGCATTACTGCCCCCCAGTCGCAAGAAGTGACATCCCAAAAAAACACAAAAACTATAGAGCACATAAATGGCTCCTAGCCTCCCACACAGACTACTTTCTGTCACTAAACACTAAAACGAAATAAAATAAAATGAAATAGAAACGTTTTTTAAAACTTAAACTAAATAGAAATGTGTAAAGTGAATCTGAAAACTAACTGAAACTAAACTGAATTTCAAATAATCTTAAAACTAATAGAAATAAAAACTAATATAAAAACACAAAACTTTAATAACCTTGTTTTATACAGTATTTTCTGTTCATCTTTATCAAGGCTGCAAATAATTAGAGGTGACTGTATAGTGTAGTTCTGTGTCAATAGTATCCCTTTATTATTCTCGCTCTGTGGCCTCTCACAGTGAAGCCAGAGACAAGGTCACCTTGGAGCGGCCATGATGGCACCAGGCAGTCTTTTTGAAGGAGAAAGAGACAGGTCAACCAAACACAAAGCACGCTCTTCTCTCTCTCAAGCTGCTCCTTTGGAGGACAGAACAGAGAGAGGGAAACCTTTATTTTCACTCCGCTCTCCCCTGGGGCCAGTGGATAGGGTGATAGAGGGAAAGGAGGGAGGGAGGAGGAGGAGGGGAGAAAAGAGAGGGAGGTCCTAATTCACTATAGAGTTGAGGGACAAAGACGTCAGAAGCGTCACGCGTCATTGAGTCAGCAGAGCCGGTTCAGTTTACGTAGAGCGTGAGGGTGATGTACTGGGGGCTGCAGAGGAGAAGGGGGAAGGGGGATATTTAACCCCTTCAAGACCAACTATAGTCATGTTGAGTTTTGTTGCATCAGACCATCAGAAATTGATATGGTGTTTCAGTCCTCGTGTTTTATACCATTGACGGGACATTTTCTTGTGGTTCAAACTTGAAGACTGTCATAAGCAGCTGTAATATTTTGAGAAATGTACATTTTAGTGACATTTCAAAACAGAAAGAAATATCATTCTGGATTAAATGGTACACATTACAGATTAGCTGTTTTGGTAAATCGGTATCGATTAGTTGTTTGACACATCATTTTTTCTCAATGAAAAACTAATTTAAAAAAATGATAGGATGGCATTCATAATTTTCAAAAACAGTGACATACAGAACTTTTCCTCAGATTTCTGCCCACTTCTATTCAAGACTATAGTTGGTGAGAGTGGTGAGACACTTTCAAACTTCTTCTCTACCTCAGGCTCAAGACCACGTACATCAAGTACTCAAGTCATTAGACACATTTCTCCATCCAGACTCTTCAGTGAATCATCTCTGACTTGATACATTGTCTGTTTATAAAGGCCCCCCACCAAATATCCAAACCCATCCTACATTTCGAGAGGTTTGACCTCATCAATACAATTATGAAAAAGAACTTGCGATGTCCACTGGTTCCACTTTGGAGAGAGGTCACAGGGTCACAGACCACATCACATCAAACTTTGATGGGGCAATAGAAGTAGAATAGGAGTCACAAACCCAAACACTCAACTCAGAGACCTTAACCTAAAGTATATTTCTATATATTTCCCTAGAGCTTTAGCTGCTGGTTTGAGATGCGGTCTGTCTGTCTGTCTGTCTGTCTGTCTGTCTGTCTGCCTGCCTGCCTGCCTGTCTGTCAGGCTTTGGGTTCTGGTTTGTGTTGCTATCTGTCAGGATGCCCTTCAGTCACCTCCACTCATCCAGCTGATGCCCCAGCATGAGGATGGTGATGCAGAGGAGAGGAATGACATCATCATGTGATTGCCCTCTCACTTGCACGTCCTCCCCTGGGTGCCATGACAACGTGACAGACATGCCGGCGAGGCGTCTCTCCCCCTCTTTTTCTCAGTCCCTCTCTTTTGATCTCTCTCTCTCTCTGCTGCTGTGAGGGAGAGGGGGTGGGATACTGTATCAACCAAGCCTCCACTTCCTCCCTTATCCCTCTCTCTCGCAATCCCCCTCTCCTCCCACCTCTCTCTCTCTTCCTATCCCCCGCTCTTCTCTCCTCCTATGATGAGCTGAAGGAGAAGCCCTCAGCCCACCCTCCCCTTGCCATACCCTCCTCCAGCAGCTGTGACTCAGCCAATCAGAGTGTAAGGTGGGGGCAGGGCATAGCTGACCACCATTCCAGTGCAGCACTGCATCCACCGACAGCCAGGCAGCTAGCAGGGAGCAGCTAAGAGAGCTAGCACTGAGACACAGACACTGTGTGTGTGCCTGTGTGTGTGCAACCCAGGCACAGCTTCTTCTTCTTCTTCACTGTTTTACTAGCACTTTTACCTCACAACTGTCTTCAAGGGGGACTAGGGCAGCTCAGGCCTGCTTTTCCTCCTCATTAGGATAAAGAAGGGATCAGTGAAGGACAAGAGATATCGGTCGTTCTCTCCTCCCTTTTTCTCACCTCCCTCCGTCCGTCCGTCGCTGACGGCCCTCGCATACGTGCAGGCAGGATGATAGCGGCACAGCTTCTTGCATATTACTTCACTGAGCTGAAGGATGACCAGGTTAAGAAGGTGAGTGACTACAACACTTTTACTGTACTCTTCCCTCTAGAATGGGTCAGTTTTGTAAGAGTAGACGCTGCTGACAGCCATGGACACCGGTTGATATCAATATGCCTCTGGGGTGTTTGATGACGCTGGGCGAGGATGGAGCTTTGGGAGGGAAGCCATGATGGACATCTGATTTAATTTTTAATGAGTGGTTAGTCTTGTCTAGAGTAAGCATTGGAACAGGAGTGTGTAGTTTTAATAAACACACTGTGTGTCCTTGAGATTAGGATGTGCCAGCTGGATGGGCTAGCTGGTGGTGGTCGTGATGCAGTGCATGCTAGCCCCCCTCTCATCGCTAAGGAGTGTTTCCGGGGCGTCTGTTGCCGGGCGTCTGAAGCAGACAGGTGTCTGTGAGCTAGGGGCTGCTGGGAAGGAAGCCGTGAGCACTTCTCTCTCCCTCCCCCTCTTCTTTCTCTCTCTCTCTCTCTGACTCCTCTCTAGGTCTCTCCCTCTCCATCGTCATGGAAACGGGTTAAAGTGCCAAACCCCACCTTGCTCTCGCCATCCTCCTCCCCTGACACTAGGCCTGTAATCAAATCAATTCCCTCATGATCCCCGTGGAGAGGAGGGAACACGCCTTGGCGATAGACAGATGTTGACCTCAGATCGGAACAGAAACAAGGCACGACATGTAGATGTCAGAAGCATCAGAGCATCTAGTTGTCTCCAGGACACACATTATACATTAATACCAAATCCATTGGTTTTGACTTGACCTTTGTGACATCCCCTAGATAGACTCAGTAAAGACAGAGTGGCTCGTGACTGACGGAGTGTGGGATAGGATTTGTGATGTCATACGTGACGTGTAGTGCAGCATGTGCACGTGCCCCTAGTACTGTAGCTAGTAGTTAACCATTACATTCCTGATTAAGACCAGTATGAGGGGCTGATTCAGCAAAATATTATTATGAAGTCAATTATTATGACAGTATATTATATTACCACTATACTATACTTATATTACAATGAATTATGATAATATTCAATTATCTTAATGATAAAAAATGTTGATGCTCCAAAATTGTACTAATACTTATCATTGTGATGAAATCAGATGGTCTCTGATAGCGTGCGTTACATAATGTTAGTAGCTTACTACTACTTCATTACTAGCGTCACACACATACTCGTCTCTATGTGAAGGCTGCACAATGCTATTTATATCAGGACAATCATTCTCCAGCTATCGGCTTTACAGCAGTAATATTGTTCAGCTCAGCTCTTCTTTTTGGAGCCCAATAGCGACTGATGAATACTAATGCTACTGTAAGAGATGATATAATAATTTGTGGATCATATCCAATTGTTCCCTCTGGACTGTGTTCCATTGCACTCTGGAATAATATGACAACTTGTAATGTCTGTCTGTCTTCATATTGCTAAGTACCTGCACTCCATCATCGGTTGAGTAATATACAGTATCATTACAATACATAATAGTTAAGGTCAGTAAAAACTCATGACCTTAATCCTTGTATACTGTATCACAAAGACATATCATCATAACATATTGTATCTATTCTTTCCTGTGGTGGTTTATAGATCGACAAGTACCTTTACTCAATGCGTTTCTCTGACGAGACGCTGCATGACATCAAGTGCCGGTTCCGGCGGGAGCTGGAGAACGGGCTGGGCCGTGACACCAACACCACCGCAACTGTCAAGATGCTGCCCACCTTTGTCAGGGCCATCCCTGATGGATCAGGTAAACAGTAATGTCAATACAGAGTAAACTGCACTTCAATACAATAGTGGTCCTGTGTGGCTCAGTTGGTAAAGGTGGTGGGTTCAATTACCTCAGGGATCACATACTAGGGCTGTCCCCAACAACAAAAAATATTGGTTGACCGAGAGTCATCTGTTCTTTCGACCAATCGATTGGTCAAAATTTTAAAACGTGTATTTTCCATATATAGACACACCCTATGTTTGAATAAAGTTAACTATATGTAGGCTACTGAGCTTGTCTGATGCTTTAAGTGCTGCGATTAAAAAATTAAGACACACAAATTACTAAAAGAGGGATCCAGAGATCAATATAGACTAACCAGAAGAAAAAAAACCTGTTCCCTACCCGACTCTACTCCTCCCACTGCCTGCTGCTGGCCTTCGCAGATTCTGCCAATAGGCTACACCAGCGGTCTGCAACCTTTTCTATTTGGAGTGCCAAGTTATAGTACCATGTCTACTGATCTGCATGTCAGTTATCCATTTGGAGTGCCTAGTTATCGTACCATTTCTACTGATCTGAATGACAGTTATGATTTTCATATGCACATTTTCGTGGAACAGTTTCATTTCATTTATAATAAAGTCTTCATATCTCAAAATCAATGTAATGTGTTTTTAATCAAAATTCTATCTAAATGAAAATGATACAAATCTAAAAGCAACTTCTATTGCATATGTAAAAATAGCCTACATAAAACCAACAAATAAAAAACATTACAGCTTGCAGGTAGAACATATCCTGATAAATTACTTTGAGAAGCTCCACAGTGATGGTGAGTTAAGACAATCAGAAATAGTATCAGATCCCCAAATGGGCACATTTATAGGCCTACATTTGCGCACAGGACAGGTAGCCTAGGCCTACTTCTATGCATAATCAGGTGCGTGTCCTTACTTAAGATTGACAGGAGCGCGCCAAACAAAAGTCAATGAATAAATTGACAACTCGTAAATGGAATGAAATAAACCAATACTTTTTTCTCACAAGTGTAGCCTAGGTTGTGTGCTCTGCAAACAACGTGCCCACTCCTACAATGACAACAGTAAGACTGTAATAATATATTGAATGTATTAACTGAAATAACTTTAACCAAACAAATATTGTAGATTATAAAGATGGGAATTAACAGTAAATGTACTACTGGTGATACTAGTGTACCATCCCCGCGGCCTCCGCAATGGATTAGTCAATCAGACATGTGTCTTGTGTGCCATAAATTATTTGTATATATTTGCCACTGCTCGACTAAAGAAATCTTGGTCGACCAACAGCCTATCAACCAAACAATCGACCAGTCAACTAAATTGGTCAGCCCTATCACATACATATAATAGAAATGTATGCACTCACTGTACTGTAAGTCCCTTTGGATAAAAGCATCTGCTAACTGGCATGTTATATATTAAAGATGCGTTATAAAGGTTTTGTATAATTTCAGCTAGTAGTTTTGAAAGTAGTGCACACGAGCCAAAACGGGTCCCCGAAAATTGTGCACAATTGTGTGTAACATCATTCATTTCGTATGATATGTTACGTCCTGCAAAAAAAGTATTATTATAATAATTTTCCTGTAATTCGGATGATATATTACGAATTCAAATTCGTACAATATTTTTTACAAATTTGAAAGTGCTTAATATCCTGTTCAATCTCTTGAATACAGTACAGCAATATATACATTGGAAATAACCCACACTGATGATGTTAGTTGCCTCTGAATAACAAAAAAACATATACATTCATATTCATAGGATAATGGCATGCATCCCATTTGGACCTGCAGCTTGCACAGTCAAAGCACCAAACTACCACTGTTGGACCTTTAACTCTACATAGAATATAGTGTTTATACTGTAAGCACTTTAAAGGACACTACACTCCCAGCTTTATCTGTCCTGCAAAAATGTGCTGAGGTGTTTTAAATGGCCAGGGCCATTCTGTGACATTAGGCTTTTGTGTGTACTGTGTGTACTGTGTATTTGAACTTGGCAGGTCATATGGCCACCCAGCGCCATTGTTGTGAGCCCAGAGCAGAACAGTGCTCTCTGTGGCCACTAGAGTGTCTATGGGCTGTTAGTATGATTAGCTGTGCTATAGCAATGCATGATAATATTTAACATATCACACCCAGCTGCATCGCTGATCATTCAACTGCTAGATATAGAGCTCATGCGAAATAATGCAGGGGTCCACCATTTGGTTACTTGGTTTTATTGGGGACAGTGGAGTTATTTTTTTCAGTTTATAGTATATAAATGTATATGTTGTAGTTTAAAGTTACAGGTAAGATTTATAGTTTAAGACATGAAAACAGAGGAGATGAGTTCACTGTTTGTTTCCTTGTTTGTTTACTGCTGATTGCCTTTCAACATCAGTTAAAATGCCCAGCCCTTGTAAATAAATAACTACAGTATTGGGTTACATTAACAAATGTAATGTTGAATGTCAACAGGCAATCTTCCCAGCATAAAGTTATTACTTTGGAGAACGGGAGGGGAAATGCTAAATGTAAAATGGAGCCTGATAGTAAAATGTCAGAAAGCTATTTTGAACTTGCTGATAGTAGAGGCCACTGCTGATAGTAGAGGCCATTGTCAAGAGGTTTACTCCAAACATCCGACCTATGCATAGTTCAGGGTGGCCTATCTTTGTTTGTAAACAGAGCGGCCTGCGGACAGTAAATGCCAAGGCCCAACAAGGCTAGCCTTGCAGAGGGGTCGTATCATAAAGCCAGCCTGCCGTGGGCAGTTCCCTGTCATCTCGCATGTTATAAATAGCCATCGTTTTTCAGCCACTGGACATGAGGGGGTCCAGGAAGGGGGATTCAGTCAAAGTTCAAAGTTGAGGCTATGGTGACAGCTGACAACTGATATGTATCAAGTATGTGAGATGTGTGTAAAAGTATTATTAACAATTGACTTAGTTACATAGGCCAATCACAAGCCATCAACGCCATGATCAACAAGATAGCAACACATGCAATATATTTCCTGTGATGGTATTCTTTACAGAGTAAGGCACAAGGAATATCAACAGTGGAGAACTCTCTTGGCCCTATACAGTAAAGTAAAATCTAGATGGAACAGCAGCACTCTATAACAGTGTTATAACAGAACACTATCTAGTTAGCCTGAGGATAGAATTCTACTTTGCTTTAATGGAAGCTACCAATGGAGTCCTCCTCTAGTCTGTAGGCTATCAGACACACCTCCATCCAATACAGCTCAGTGACATCTCATTCCAGACAGGTCATGGGAACAGACTGTGATAATGCTCTATGTTCAGCGCCAGACAGATGTAGTGTAATTAGATCAGCTCTGTGTCTGGAGTACACAAACAGCTTGGTGCCTGATCTATCGATCGATATAAACAGGCCTTTCTTGACCTTTTGAGGACAGAGTACGATTTTGGCTCCCTTCCTAAAATGACATATAATCCTGACATATAGCACCTGGCAGGCAATCAATTCAGTTCACCTAAAATGAATTTTGTAGATAGTAACATGCTGCTTGAAAGACACTAGAAAATAGGTAATGTTGTTGATGTATTTTAATTTTATTTTTAATCTAACAGAAAAGGGAGATTTCTTAGCTCTGGATCTGGGTGGCTCCAACTTCCGTATCCTGCGCGTGAAGGTGACACAAGACAAGAAGCAGCCGGTTCAGATGGAGAGCCTGGTCTACGAGACCCCTGAGGACATTATCCATGGGAGTGGGACGCAGGTCAACAACACCACAAAACACCACCAAAAAATAACCAAAAACACCCTCAAAAAACACAACAAAACACACTCAAACACAACAAAACACCCTCAAAACACCCCAAACACTCCCAGACAGTCGCCTATAGTCTCATTCACTCACATCAGAGGTTCTCCGGGTCAAACAATAAGGATCATTCTGTATAAAAGCAGTCACTCAATATTGTATTGATCTGTTTGTCCTATGAAGTGGGAGTGACATCAAGAAACCCATCATGACACTGTTGACCTCTGTTGACTGTTGAAACCTCCGAGAGAGGGCAGTTGGCAACAGTAACGTGATACCCACAACAATTCTGTCACGAGAGATCAATTGTGATTGGTTGATACAAAAAACATTCCATGCTATAACCTATAGGCCTACAGAGTGGTCGTAATAGAGGACTGACTTGAAGAACTGCTGGCCACCATCATGATTCACCAATTCAAACCAGTTTAATTGTTAATTAGGGGTTTGATAAGCCAATAGGGTTGGGTTGCTGCTACTGTTATTATGTGTAATTGTAGTAACTATGTGCTTCTGTCCCACTCACTATTCAAGTTATTTTTATGTCTGTAGCTCTTTGACCATGTCGAGAATGCCTCGGGTGACTTCATGGAGAAGCAAAGATCAAGGATAAAAAACTTCCTGTAGGATTCACATTCTCCTTCCCATGTGCCCAAACCAAACTGGGACGAGGTAAGAGGTTCCAACAATGTATGCTTTTATAATGTTTTATTCGAGATGTTGAGAAACCATAATAAATTACATTATAAAATTATTTATATTTTAGTACAAGCCAACTTTTAGGGTTTGAGTTTGCACAGTTATGTTGTAACTGTGGGGGTGGTACCTGCCTGGGGGGACAAAATCCTAATTTTAAAATAGAATGTCCACAAAGCCAACACTAGCCAACACTAGCCAACACTAGCCAACACTAGCTAACACTAGCCAACACTAGCCAACACTAGCCAACACTAGCTAACACTAGCTAACACTAGCTAACACTAGGTGGTCATAGAATAGACTTATTAAAGAAAGTGCTGTCTGTTACAGGCCGTCTTAGTGACTTGGACAAAGAAGTTCAAAGTGAGTGGTGTAGAAGGCATGGATGTCGTGAAGCTTCTGAACAAGGCCATCAAGAAACGAGGGGTGAGCTTTCTTATTTCTTAACCATAAATTAACTACCACGTATGCCACTAGAAGAGAATTAGAAAAACATATTGTATTTGTCAGGACTATGAAGCTGACATCATGGCAGTGGTCAATGACACAACCCGGAACGCGATGATGACCTGTGGGTTCGACGATCAACGATGTGAAGTTGGCATCATCATAGGTGAGGATACACACCATTCAATACATGTATGAATTCTACACTCAAAAGGGTTATTGATAAAGGTGGTAAAAGAACTGTGCAGCATGCCAATGGCAAAGAATGGCCATGGCATTCTAGATTCATGTTCATTCTAAATTCTACACAGAGAGAGGCATAGCTCTAGTGAAAATTAAGCAAATGTCCATTTTGCTGCACAGTATTATCCTGTGGCTTGCCTGTAGTGCTCCAGCCAGGTTATTTACTAGGCTGGGTGTACTTTCAGGTACTGGTACTAATGCCTGCTACATGGAGGAGCTGCTTGGCACATTGACCTGGTGGAGGGAGACGAGGGCAGGATGTGCATCAACACAGAGTGGGGGCGGCGTTCGGGGGACGACTTGGGTCCCTGGAGGACCTCCGTACAGAGTTTGACCCGGGAGATCGACAGAGGCTCCCCCTCAACCCTGGGAAACAGCTGTAAGTCAAGACTGCAAGGCTGCATGGTACTCAGGGACTGCTAAGTGGAATATGTGTTTATGGTTGTTGCTATAACTAGGTTATAACCTAAAGCTAATCCCAGTGCAATTTGTCAGTTAAACTTCCATTGAATCAGGCACTTTTTGGAGCCTCAAAAGCTTCAACAAATCACCACAAGTGATAAATATGTAGGGCTCCAGGCCAGGGGCTTGCCACCTCAGCGTCAAGATAAAACAGAAAATATTGTAGACATTGTTCAACCCAAGTGGGTATTTACAAAATCTCTCCGGGAAGAGTCAGTGTCCATAACAATAAATCCTCAGAGAAACGTCAAGCGTGTATTTGTTTACAAGCCCTAAAAATCAACTGACATTGTCTCTGTTGTGTCTTTGTCTGGGAAGGTTTGAGAAGATGGCTGAAGGGGATGTTCAGGGAGAGCTGGTCCGCCTACATCCTGGTCAAGATGGCCAAGGAGGCCTGCTGTTCGGAGGGTCGGATTAACCCCGAGCTTCTGAACGAAAAGGGAAGATCGAAACTAAGCATGTTTCAGCCATTGAGAAGTAAGAGGTCAACGATGGACAGTTTCTTCCAAGGAAAATATACACAACTCCATTGTTTCTGTGGACTATATGACCTCCATTACATACAATGAAAAAGTTATTTGAGGCTAAGTGAGCTGTAGAGCTCAAGCACTACCCTAAATGCAAGCCAGTGACCTCTCTCTCCCCATGACAGGAGCAAGGAAGGCCTGACCAAATGCAAGGGAGATCCTAACGAGGCTTGGGGTGGAGCCTTCTCAAGAGGACTTTGTGTTGCCGGGCAACACGTGTGCACCACTCAATCCTTCCGCTCCGCGGTAACCTCATCGCAGCTACACTGGGGAGGTATCCTTACACGCCTGAAGGACAACAAGGGAGTCGCCGTCTGCGCACCACTGTGGGAATTGATGGGTCGAATGTACAAGATGCACCCTCAGTGAGTGATCAATCCTACTGGAGGTAGATAGGACCTCCTCTGTGCAAGAACACAATAAGTAAAACAAGAGGGAATTTCAAAATAGCCACAGGTGTTAAAGAATATGCTGGTCTCTACCACAGTGATGATGCAATAACTTATCAAGATTTAAATTTCTCTGAGAATACTAGACTTCGATACAGAAATCCAAACCCAGCTTGTTATCTCTTCCATCCATCCACCCTCTCATCTCTCTGCAGAGATATGCCCAACGTCTACAAGACGGTGCGGCGTTTGGTGCCCGACTCGACGTCCGTTTCCTGCTGTCCGAGAGCGGAAGTGCCAAGGGTGCTGCCATGGTGACGGGCGGTGGCGTACCGTCTGGCCGGCCAGACGCGCCGCAGATCGCCCGGACACTGCGCGAGTTCCGTCTGAGCAAAGCCCAGCTGCTGGAGGTGAAGAAGAGGATGAGGACGGAGATCGAGAATGGCCTGGGGAAGAAGGACACTACGACTTCGTGCCACCGTCAAGATGCTGCCCACCTACGTGCGCAGCACCTTGCCCTCAGGGAACAGGTGACCACAGGAGGGGGGTTGTGGAAAGATGGATGGATGGATAGCAGGAAGGGGATGGAAGGAGGGAAGGAGGGAAGGAGGAATTAATATATCTTCTCACCACTATTCAGAGTTGGGGGGAATCAGTTCCATCTGAATTGTAGTCGATTCAGGAATTAAATTACACTTCCATAGAGGAATTCCTTGTTCAACTTGTTTGGGAATCAAATGGGACTGACCCCCTGAAAGTTTAAAAAGCTTCAGTGCTTTGATAATTGGTCTACTTTTTGTATAATCCTTGGGCATTTGCATGTTAGAATCCCTTCATTTTTTTTTTACTGAATTGTCACCCAGTATCCCTGCCTAATCTGAACAGCAAACAGATTAAGGTCACGATACCTCAAGCAATTCATACAGTTAGAACTATGAAAATCAACATTTGAAGCATGAGAATATCTTATGGAAATATCATTCATCATTAGCTAATAAGACTGCTCTCATGTTACAGAAAATGGGGATTTCCCGGCTCTGGATCTGGGAGGGACAAACTTCCGGGTGCTGCTGGTTAAGATCCGTAGTGGGAAAAGGCGTACAGTGGAGATGCACAACAAAATCTACGCCATTCCCATCAGGTCACTGCAGGGCACCGGAGAGGTGAGGTACAGCAATGGCTGAAATTACTAAATGTCATTATAACACCAAAGCCATTAGGAGTCGGTCTCAGTTCATGAACTATGATTCATCCGTTTTCAAATGTCCAAATACGTACTTCAGTAACTTTTGCATCCATAAATTGTGTCTGCACTGAAATAAATACAGTCAGCACATCATAAAAGCCAATTCATCATTCAATTCATCAATAAATGAATACAGTCAGCGTATGATTAAAGCCCGGTTTTCTCTACCGTTTCCTCCAGCTCTTTGACCACATTGTGTACTGCATCTCTGACTTCCTGGACTACATGGGCATGAAGAGCGCCCGTCTGTCTCTGGGCTTCACCTTTTCCTTCCCCTGCCACCAGAAGAGCCTGGATGCGGTGGGTAGTTTGTCTGCTGGCTAACACCTACCCTGGACAGAGACCCCAAAATAACTCCTGTCCGCACGATCCCCAAAAAATTGAATCACTCTCACGTGACAATTATGATCAACATTCGCATCTCACAGTATATTTCACTGATCGATCTCTGAGTGACAGTCGTGACTGTTATAACTATAACATCTGTGGAGGCAACCGAATATCAAGTTAATGTATTAAAGTAATCCACAGAGCTGGGACGATGAACCGAAAATTATTTTCACAGACCCACTTATCGCATGCCTTTTTTTCTAATATCGTATTACTAAGTAGCCCATACTAGAGAAATGTGAAGTTTGGAATTAAATACGTTTGCTAATTTGGGTGATTGTTAATGGGACAATTGGTTGCTACAACAATAAATACATTTAAAAAAACAAGTTTAAAGGGTAATAAAAAAAAAAACTGTGGTGCACATTGTTATAAACCTATAGTTTTATTTAGCGTTATTACGCATCAATTCCATTTATACACGTGATATAGATTTTTGGCCATATCGGCCAGTTGCAGTTGATCGTGTAGCATAACCAAAAAGTGCCTTTTTCTGTTTTTCAGGGTATCCTCGTGAACTGGACCAAAGGCTTCAAATGCACAGACTGTGAGGGTGAAGACGTGGTGGAGCTTCTCCGGGAGGGCATCAAGAGGAAAGAGGTGAGAGGAGGGAGGGTTATGTCACACTACTGTGATAATATGTAACACATCCCCACAATATAACTCTCCACCACATGAGTAGAATCAAATAACGATTAGTTACCGGAGTGTAACTCAGTTCTATAGTGGAGCCGGAGCCCCATAGGGGAGCTCTGCTCCTAGTGGTTTACCCTCTGCCCTAAGGCAGCAACAGCCTGAGACAAAATTATGCACACACCTGCAGCCAATAGGAGCACAGGTGTCCCTATAAGAGGGGATGCCTCCCCTCAATCAGCCTCCCGAGATATTTATCTTCAGCGAGACTAGAGAGGGTCGGCAGGGCCTTAAGTCCTATGGGGCTCCGCTCCACTCATAGAACTGGAGTTAACACTCCGGTAACTAATCGTTCTATATCGTGGAGCTCGTCCTCAGGGGAGCTCTGCTCCTAGTGGTTTAAGGCGGAGCGTAGCGCTCCAAATGTACTCCATGCCGAGCCTAACACTTCCCACCGAAACGAAAAGGTCAGGGCCTAGCAATGGCTGCAACCAAGTCCCGCAGTACTGCAACTAAAAACCCATACACGGCGTCCAATATACCGCGTCATCGGTTAAAGACCCGCCCCACCTAGTCCAATGGCAATGCCAATGACTAGTGGGCAGATCACCAGAATAGAAGCCATACTAATCTGTACTAGCAGATAGATGTGCCTCAATATCCTGTGAAAACACTAACACTAATGGAATGACACCAAGTGTCACTCTACATTGTGAACGCGGTAGACCGCCTCACTCACTCAATGGAATCCCAGAGATTAGTGGACAGGAACAAAACATGGGTCATACTAAACTGAACAAGCAGATAGATGACCTCACATTCTGTCAATCAACACATGCCTCTACTGTACTGAAGCTGTCAGTCAGGAGTCATGCCACAAAATATGTTTTCTTATCCAAAGCGGACCTGATGGAAACCTTGTCCATAGTCCTGCTTTTCCTCTCTTTCTAGCTCAAGATCTCCCCTTCAGCTATGCTGAGTACAGACCGAGCCAAAGAGTTAGAAAACATATCTATCAAAAACACGTCTTCCAACTAACCAAAGCGGACCTGATGGAAACCTGTGTCCACAGTCCTGCTTCTCTTTCTTGCTCAAGATCTCCCTTCAGCCACGCTGAGTACAGATCGAGCCAGAGAGTTAGAAGACATATCTAAGAGATAGAAACGGATAAATGGAGACGGGCGTCGACCAGGATGCTGCTCTACAGATATCCTCTACCCCTGTTCCTCTGAAAGGGCAGTAGAAGCCGCTACTCCACGCAGTGGTGTGAGCTCTGATACCCTGAGGCAATTGCCGCCCCGCTGCCTCATGAGCTGTCTCAATGCCTTCACCAAAGCCAGTGAGACAACCGTGAGTTTTGAAAGTGGTCTACCTAGTGTGCAGCCACACCGTGA
>NW_025534454.1:0-2500 GCF_020615455.1 Coregonus clupeaformis
TTAATGGTGATGACAGTCCTGATTAGATATGTAGAACACACTAGCCAATCATTTAATGGTGATGACAGTCCTGATCAGATATGTAGAACACACTAGCCAATCATTTAATGGTGATGACAGTCCTGATCAGATATGTAGAACACACTAGCCAATCCTTTAATGGTGATGGCAGTCCTGATCAGATAAATAGAACACACAATCTAATCCTTTAATGGTGATGACAGTCCTGATCAGATATGTAGAACACATTAGCCAATCATTTAATGGTGATGACAGTCCTGATCATATATGTAGAACACTGTCACGGCAGCTGATCTTTACCACTGATTGGGAGTCACTGGACCAAACAATGAAACAACCAATAACAACCCAACTAATCCCCAAACACAACAAAAATGAACACACCCTGGCTCAATAATACAAAGTCCCGAGCCAGAGCGTGACAAAACACACTAGCCAATCCTTTAATGGTGATGACAGTCCTGATTAGATATGTAGAACACACTAGCTAATCCTTTAATGGTGATGACAGTCCTGATTAGATATGTAGAACACACTAGCTAATCCTTTAATGGTGATGACAGTCCTGATCAGATATGTAGAACACACTAGCTAATCCTTTAATGGTGATGACAGTCCTGATCAGATATGTAGAACACACTAGCCAATCCTTTAATGGTGATGACAGTCCTGATCAGATATGTAGAATACACTTCATTTTGTGTCTCCCTTGTCTTTAAGAGTCAATATTTGGACCTCATTATAATGATTTACTGAACAGCATCAGTTCAGTTTCTCTCCCTCCCATGGCTGACTCATTGAGACTTCATTCAGGAGTCCTCTCCTCTGCGTTGGTTCCAGTTTCTCTCCTTCCCCATGGCTGACTCAATGAGACTTCATTCAGGAGTCCTCTCCTCTGCATTGGTTCCAGTTTCTCTCCCTCCCCATGGCTGACTCAATGAGACTTCATTCAGGAGTCCTCTCCTCTGCGTTGGTTCCAGTTTCTCTCCCTCCCCCATGGCTGACTCAATGAGACTTCATTCAGGAGTCCTCTCCTCTGCGTTGGTTTCAGTTTCTCTCCTTCCCCATGGCTGACTCAATGAGACTTCATTCAGGAGTCCTCTCCTCTGCGTTGGTTTCCCAGTTTCTCTCCCTCCCATGGCTGACTCAATGAGACTTCATTCAGGAGTCCTCTCCTCTGCGTTGGTTCCAGTTTCTCTCCCTCCCCATGGCTGACTCAATGAGACTTCATTCAGAGTCCTCTCCTCTGCGTTGGTTCCAGTTTCTCTCCCTCCCCCATGGCTGACTCAATGAGACTTCATTCAGGAGTCCTCTCCTCTGTGTTGGTTTCAGTTTCTCTCCCTCCCCATGGCTGACTCAATGAGACTTCATTCAGGAGTCCTCTCCTCTGCATCAGTCCAGTTTCTCTCCCTCCCATGGCTGACTCAATGAGACTTCATTCAGGAGTCCTCTCTCCTCTGCGTTGGTTCCAGTTTCTCTCCTTCCCCCATGGCTGACTCAATGAGACTTCATTCAGGAGTCCTCTCCTCTGCGTTGGTTCCAGTTTCTCTCCCTCCCCATGGCTGACTCAATGAGACTTCATTCAGGAGTCCTCTCCTCTGCGTTGGTTTCAGTTTTCTCTCCTCCCCCATGGCTGACTCAATGAGACTTCATTCAGGAGTCCTCTCCTCTGCGTTGGTTTCCAGTTTCTCTCCCTCCCCATGGCTGACTCAATGAGACTTCATTCAGGAGTCCTCTCTCTCTGCGTTGGTTTCCAGTTTCTCTCCTTCCCATGGCTGACTCAATGAGACTTCATTCAGGAGTCCTCTCCCCTCTGCGTTGGTTTCAGTTTCTCTCCCTCCCCCATGGCTGACTCAATGAGACTTCATTCAGGAGTCCTCTCCCTCTGCGTTGGTTTCAGTTTCTCTCCCTCCCCCATGGCTGACTCAATGAGACTTCATTCAGGAGTCCTCTCCTCTGCATCAGTCCAGTTTCTCTCCCCCTCCCATGGCTGACTCAATGAGACTTCATTCAGGAGTCCTCTCCTCTGCGTTGGTTCCAGTTTCTCTCCCTCCCCCATGGCTGACTCAATGAGACTTCATTCAGAGTCCTCTCCTCTGCGTTGGTTCCAGTTTCTCTCCCTCCCCATGGCTGACTCAATGAGACTTCATTCAGGAGTCCTCTCTCTGCGTTGGTTTCAGTTTCTCTCCCTCCCCCATGGCTGACTCAATGAGACTTCATTCAAGAGTCCTCTCCTCTGCGTTGGTTTCAGTTTCTCTCCCTCCCCATGGCTGACTCAATGAGACTTCATTCAGGAGTCCTCTCCTCTGCGTTGGTTCCAGTTTCTCTCCCTCCCATGGCTGACTCAATGAGACTTCATTCAGGAGTCCTTCCTCTCTGTCCAGTTTCCCTCCCCATGGCTGACTCAATGAGACTTCATTCAGGAGTCCTTCTCTGCGTTGGTTCCAGTTTCTCTCCCTCCCCCATGGCTGACTCAATG
>NW_025534454.1:7500-50000 GCF_020615455.1 Coregonus clupeaformis
CCTTTCCTTTACACGGATCAGTCGTCCTGGTCCCTTTGCAGAAAAACAGCCCCAAAGCATGATGTTTCCACCTCCATGCTTCAAGTAGGTATGGTGTTCTTTGGATGCAACTCAGCATTCTTTGTCCTCCAAACACGACGAGTTGAGTTTTTACCAAAAAGTTCTATTTTGGTTTCATCTGACCATATGACATTCTCCCAATCCTCTTCTGGATCATCCAAATGCACTCTAGCAAACTTCAGACGGGCCTGGACATGTACTGGCTTAAGCAGGGAGACACGTCTGGCACTGCAGGATTTGAGTCCCTGGCGGCGTAGTGTGTTACTGATGGTAGGCTTTGTTACTTTGGTCCCAGCTCTCTACAGGTCATTCACAAGGTCCCCCCGTGTGGTTCTGGGATTTTTGCTCACCGTTCTTGTGATCATTTTGACCCCACGGGGTGAGATCTTGCGTGGAGCCCCAGATCGAGGGAGATTATCAGTGGTCTTGTATGTCTTCCATTTCCTAATAATTGCTCCCACAGTTGATTTCTTCAAACCAAGCTGCTTACCTATTGCAGATTCAATCTTCCCAGCCTGGTGCAGGTCTACAATTTTGTTTCTGGTGTCCTTTGACAGCTCTTTGGTCTTGGCCATAGTGGAGTTTGGAGTGTGACTGTTTGAGGTTGTGGACAGGTGTATTTTATACTGATAACAAGTTCAAACAGGTGCCATTAATACAGGTAATGAGTGGAGGACAGAGGAGCCTCTTAAAGAAGAAGTTACAGGTCTGTGAGAGCCAGAAATCTTGCTTTTTTGTAGGTGACCAAATACTTATTTTCCACCATAATTTGTATATAAATTCATTAAAAATGAAACATTTGATTTTTGATGTGATTTTCTGGAGAAAAAAAATCTCAATTTGTCTGTCATAGTTGACGTGTACCTATGATGAAAATTACAGGCCTCTCTCATCTTTTTAAGTGGGAGAACTTGCACAATTGGTGGCTGACTAAATACTTTTTTTCCCCACTGTACATGGTCTGCGGTTGTGAGGCCAGATGGACGTATTGCCGAATTCTCTAAAATGACATTGGAGGCAGCTTATGGTAAATAGATTCACATTAAATTCTCTGGCAACAGCTCTGGTGGACATTCCTGCAGTCAGCATGCCAATTGCACGCTCCCTCAAAACATGAGACATCTGTGGCATTGTGTTGTGTGACAAAACTGCACATTTTAGAGTGGCCTTTTATTTGTCCCCCAGCACAAGGTGCACCTGTGTAATGATCACGCTGTTTAATCCGCTTCGTGATATGCCACAGCTGTCAGGCGGATGGATTATCTTGGCAAAGGATAAAATGCTCACTAACAGGGATGGAAACAAAATCTTTTTGTGCGTAATGGAACATTTTCTGGGATATTTTTTATTTCAGCTCATGAAACGAACACTTTACACGTTGCGTTCATATCTTTGTTCAGTGTAGGATGCAACTCATCAGCATGAATGCATACGGCCTCGGGCCTATAGGGAATAGTGTTTTTTTTTTTTTTGCAGCAGGATCCGTAGCGAGTGCTACCAAATGCTGGTTAAGATGGAGTAAAATCAACACCCTATATAAATATACCAACGTGTGGAATTACAGCTTTCCCTCCATAACTCATGGGGGTGTCGGAATACATTGACAGTCATCAGAATCCCCAAGTTAGTTCTCAGGAGGAAGCTGAGACAATAATAGGAATATTGTTGTTGTTTCAGCCTTGTGAAAGGCTGGTGGTTACTCACGTGCAGCCGTGTCAGGAAGAAATGACACAGCTCTATCCCAAAATGTGTAGAATGACTATTCCGTTACTCATGGTTGGTCAACTGCTAGTTATATTCATCTCTGAAATGATCAAGGGGGGGCCATGTTATCAAGGAGGTGGACGACACTAGGCCGTTGTGTTATACAGGCTTGTGACAGACCGATGGTGTTCTCACCCATACACTAGCCTGAGGAAGAAAACACCAAGCCTTGATCAGATGGGTGGAATGAAACATCGGGACTGTCTGACTGGAATAGACACAGTATGTGTCACGACGTGCTTTAGGGCACAGTGGTTGGCTGAGGGTGACGTTGGGAGGAGACCAGGAGGTGTTCCGGTGACATTAAGCTTCTAGAATCTGCAAACCCCTTCTAGAACACATTCAGAGACCTACAGTGGCCCGGAGGGTCAAACTCTTCTGCCCCACTATAGAGACCTGCTTAGATAGTTTCTACTTTAAATTTCTACTGTAGTTTTTTTAAAAATAGTTTAGGTTAGTGTGCTTTGTATCAAGCCCATGTGAGAGACGTTTGCACCCAAAATGGGCCCCTATACCCTAGAGCACTACTTTTGACCAGGGAATAGGATTGACACAACCTACAATTTCTATGAATAGATCAAGGTGAATACAATCGTCTTAAATGACTACAGCTTTCAACCACTCAGTGCGCTGCCCCAGTCCCCAAGGTGATTGGCTTCAACATTAGTAGCAGCAGCCCCTGCTTTTACTGGGGTGTGTTTGTGTGTGTGTGTGTGTGTGTGTGTGTGTGTGTGTGTGTGTGTGTGTGTGTGTGTGTGTGTGTGTGTGTGTGTATGTGTGTGTGTGTGTGTGTGTGTGTGTGTGTGTGTGTGTCCCCTCCATGCTCTCCCCTCTCTCTGTCTCTGTTGGGACTGAGTAGGCTCGTCCATGCTAGTCGTAGATTCTTCCCCTCACACTAATGTTCCCCCCTCTCAGAGACAAAAGGGATTGAAGACTGGAGGATTTGTCAGGCTCTGACACTTGCGGGCTGTATTTCAACCCATCCATCTCTGTGAGATAATAGAGTAGCCTGCCTTTTCAACGCCTCCAAGAGTGACCAGTTATCACAAGCCACCATCTCCACCATTAATACAACCAGGAAGTAGGAGGAGGAAGACAAGGGGGATGAAGAGGAGGAGGAGGAGGGGAAGGAAGGAAGGAAGGAAGGAAGGGGGAAGGAAGGAAGGAAGGGTAGGAATGAAGGAAGGAGGGAAGGGTAGGAAGGAAGGAAGGAAGGAAGGAAGGAAGGAAGGAAGGAAGGAAGGAAGGAAGGAAGGAAGGAAGGAAGGAAGGAAGGAAGGAAGGAAGGAAGGAAGGAAGGAAGGAAGGAAGGAAGGAAGGAAGGAAGGAAGGAAGGAAGGAAGGAAGGAAGGAAGGAAGGAAGGAATGCAAGAGAGAGTAAAGAAGGAGTGAGAGATGGAGGGAAGATTGAGAGATGGAGTGAGGAATTAATGCAGATGCTGTAGCTGTAGCAGTCAACAATGGTGACTTTTATCTAGACGAGTATGGAGAAACAAAGGAGAGGAGAGAGAGAGAGAGAGAGAGAGAGAGAGAGAGAGAGAGAGAGAGAGAGAGAGAGAGAGAGAGAGAGAGAGAGAGAGAGAGAGAGAGAGAGAGAGAGAGAGAGAGAGAGAGAGAGAGAGAGAGAGAGAGAGAGAGAGAGAGAGACAGAGAGACGAGAGAGAGAGAGAGAGAGAGAGAGAGAGAGAGAGAGAGAGAGAGAGAGAGAGAGAGAGAGAGAGAGAGAGAGAGAGAGAGAGAGAGAGAGAGAGAGAGAGAGAGAGAGAGAGAGAGAGAGAGAGAGAGAGAGAGAGAGAGAGAGAGAGAGAGAGAGAGACAGAGAGAGAGAGAGAGAGAGAGAGAGAGAGAGAGACAGAGACAGAGAGAGAGAGAGAGAGAGAGAGAGAGAGAGAGAGCGAGAGAGACATAGCACTCTGCCCTCCTCAACGTCTCTTTGTTTACTAGGAGGTTAGATTTAACTCCATCACATCACACAGCAACCTGGTGAGTAAGTAGAGGGGGACTGGGGAAGGGGATGTTAAAACACAGTCTCTATGTAATATACATGGTTAAAACAGTCTCTATGATGGTGAAAACACAGTCTCTATATAATATAGATGGTTAAAACAGTCTCTATATAATATACATGGTTTAAACACAGTCTCTATGTAATATAGATGGTTAAAACACAGTCTCTATATAATATAGATGGTTAAAACAGTCTCTATATAATATACATGGTTTAAACACAGTCTCTATGTAATATAGATGGTTAAAACACAGTCTCTATATAATATAGATGGTGAAAACAGTCTCTATATAATATACATGGTTTAAACACAGTCTCTATATAATATAGATGGTTAAAACACAGTCTCTATATAATATAGATGGTTAAAACAGTCTCTATATAATATACATGGTTTAAACACAGTCTCTATGTAATATAGATGGTTAAAACACAGTCTCTATATAATATAGATGGTTAAAACACAGTCTTACACCGGCGGTCACGAGTCATGGCCGCAGTCAAATTCCACGTGATCGTTTAGTCACGGTAACTAGGCTTCTCCAAGCTCTGATGCTGCTGACGGTCATTAGCAGCCTACCAAACTTGCTAACTGCCTGGTACTCAGCACTCTATTGTCCCTCTAAGCACTCTGACATCAACGCAAATGTAATCGAAAATCTAATCAAACACTTCATGAGAGCCCATGAGCTCATGTTGCGCAACATATCTACAGGCTATGCAATTGCTTGAGAAAACAGAGTTTTGATGGCCTCTATTAACAAGAGGAGGATCCCATCAGCTTTCTATAGACTAGGCCTACTATATTTATTTCTCTACGTTCCTAATATTAAGCACATTGCTTCTCTTTACAGCAGGAGTATAGCTTAATTTCAAATCGTGAATGAGAGACTAATGTAGTGTGTACAGCCTGCGCAAAAAAAAACAAAGCAGAGCTCAAAAAAACAAAGCAGAGCAGAGCTCAGGCCTTTCAAGTGACTTTTTTCAAATCATCATTAGAGTCGCATCATGCAGCCTTAGAATGTATAAAAAATATAAACATATAGCCCAACGCTAAAGCTGCATAAATAACTCTAAATTAAGCAGTGGTAGAAAATGTACCCGATTGTCTTTAACTTTACCTTCATAGAAAATGACTCAAGTACAAGTAGATGTCACCCAGTAAAATACTACTTGAGTAAAAGTCTAAAAAGTATTTTGGTTTTAAAATATACTTAAGTATCAAAAGTCAATGTAATTGCTAAAATATACTTAAGTATCAAAAGTAAAAGTAAAAGTATAAATCATTTCAAATTTCTTATATTAAGCAAACCAGATGGCACCATTTTTTACACTTCACACTCCAACACTCAGACATCATTTACAAACAAAGCATGTGTGTTTAGTGAGTCCGTCAGATCAGAGGCAGCAGGGATGACCAGGGATGTTCTGTTGATAAGTGTGTGAATTGGACCATTTTCCTGTCCTGCTAAGCATTCAAAATGTAACGAGTGTCAGGGAAAATGTTTGGAGTAAAAAGTACATTATTTTCTTTAGGAATGTAGTGAAGTAAAAGTAATTTTAAAAATATTAATAGTAAAGTAAAGTACAGATACCCCAAAAAAGGACTTAAGTAGTACTTCAAAGTATTTTTACTTAAGTACTTTACACCACTGAAATGAAGCGTATAGGAGGACCTGTTTCTTTGTTAACCGCTCAACACAGAATAGCCGCATGTGCCTCAAATCGTTTGGAGAAAATATCCTCTCTATTTTATATCATGTTTCTTTAGACCTGTCTAAAATAAATAATGCATTTTTTGTTAATGTGTAGGCTATATTAAATGGATTTTTTTGACTTTTTAAAATGTAGCCGTTCCCAAGGATCATTTGCATGCATGGAAGCCAGGACATACTATATACTAGGTCCCCTGTAGCTCAGTTGGTAGCCAGGGTTGTGGGTTTGATTCCCACGGGGGGGGCAGTATGAAAAAATTAATAATAATGTATGCACTCACAAAATGTGGACAAAAAAGTAAAATGTACTAAATGTGTTTATGTTAATTAACGGTCAATTACCATGAGACCAGCTGTTATTTGCTTGGCCAATCACCGGCTGACAGAATGTCATGACCGCCACACCCCTACGATGAGCACCACCGTGCCTACTCCACCCATGCTCTACCAATACTCCCGAGTGGCGCAGTGGTCTAAGGCACTGCATCGCAGTGCTAGCTGTGCCACTAGAGATCCTGGTTCGAATCCAGGCTCTGTCGTAGCCGGCCGCGACCGGGAGACCCATGGGGCGTCGTGCAATTCGTCCAGGGTAGGGGAGGGAATGGCCGGCAGGGATGTAGCTCAGTTGATAGAGCATGGGCGTTTGCAATGCCAGGGTTGTGGGTTCGATTCCCACAGGGGGTATGAAAAAAATAAAATAATAATAATACAAAAAATAATGTATGCACTAACTGTAAGTCGCTCTGTAAAATGTAACGTAAATGTTTTCCAGCACACAGCTTTGACCTACTACAGTAGCTATGTTGGTATTGTACTTCAAACTATGTGTAGGCAGGTTGCTTAGGATTCACACCTTCTCAAACAGCCTCATTCATACTCTTAGACAAGGTGCTTGCACAATCATGTGATTTGTACCGCATACCAAAATGATAGTTTGTTAACAAGACATTTGTGGAGTGGTTGAAAAAAAAAAAAAGAGTTTTAATGACTCCAACCCAAGTGTATGTAAACTTCCGACTTCAACTGTAAATGTGCAGCTTAAAGTTATGTTTGCAATAAAGATGGTGATACAACAATAATACACATTTACAATAGGCCTATATAAAAAAAAAATACTTAGAGCCAAATGATGTACTGTGATGTACTGTGCCTTCAGAAAGTATTCATACCCCTTGACTTCTTCCACATTTCGTGTTACATCCTGAATTCAACTAGATCTTTGTTCTCACCATCTACACAAAATACACCCTAATGACAAATTGAAAACATGTTTTTTTGCAATTTTAGAAAATATATTGAAAATGAAGTACAGAAAATATCTAATTTACATAAGTATTCACGCCCTTGAGTCAATACAATGTTAGAACCACCTTTGGCAGCGATTACAGCTGTGAGTCTTTCTGGGGTAAATCTCTAAGAGTTTTGCACACCTGGATTGTACAATATTGGCACATTATTCTTTTAAAAAATTCGTCAAAATCCGTCCAGCTCTCTCAAGTTAGTTGTTGATCTTGCCGTAGTTTTTTCAAGCCGATTTAAGTAAAAAAAAACTGTAACTAGGCCACGCAGGAACATTGGACGTCGTCTTGGTGTCATTGGACGTTGTCTTCGTAAATCCAGTGTATATTTGGCCTTGCGTTTTAGATTATTGTCCTGCTGAAAGGTGAATGTGCAGTGTCTGTTGGAAAGTAGACTGAACCAGGATGTCCTCTAGGATTTTGCCTGCGCTTAGCTCTATTTCGTTTCTTTTTATCCAAAAAAAACCTAGTCCTTGCCAATGACAAGCATACCCATAACATGATGCAGCCACCACCGTGCTTGGAAATACTAAGAGTGGTAGTCAGAGATGTGTTGTCTTGGATTTGCCCCAAACACAGCGCCTTGTATTCAGGACATGAAGTTAATTTCTTTGCCACGTTTTTTGTTTGTTGCAGTTTTATTTTGGTGCCTTATTGCAAACAGGATGCATGTTTTGGAATATTTTTATTCTCACAGATTTGGAAGAGAACATTAGATTGTAAGTATTGATAGTGTGTGTGTCGAAGTACCATTTGGAATTGGCATAAGTCGTTTTGTCAGCTCCACATGGGGCCAGCTTCCGTTTCTCTGTGACAGGCGCATGCCCACAATCCGCCACTCTGCCATAAAGCACTCTGTCCCTGGGCGGGACTGTGGGGACACCGTGCAACGACCTCTTCCTTTGAGAGTCCCGAGAGCTTTGGTCTCTCCTCTGTTCTAGCAAGACACACACAGTAGTACACACCACCACACTCACTGGCCACAAACCCAAAAGGCTCTTTTAAGAGCCATCAAATTAATGGAAATAAGTGTGTGCGTGTGTCAGGAGGGAGGTGGCTGTCAAAACTATAAGCTAAATAATGGTCAAAATGCTGTTCTTAAAACATTAGTTTTGACAGACGATTTAAATGGACTGTCTGGAAGCTTTTTGTTCCAAAATGATTTTGTTCATTCATTCAGTAACTGATTGAATGTTTATTTATCTTGCTCGGTTAAAATACAATAGTCTAAAATTTTTGAAAACAGACTCATTTAGTCAAGTAGCTAACCAAGTTAGCAAGCATGTTATTTTCTTTTGACTGCGCACAAGCATGGATCAAGCAGAGGAGGGGTTCATCGGGCGAAAGCGGGGAGAGATAAAGCGTTTTTATCAAAAGCAATCACATTTGCATGTAAAAACACAATACCTACTTATTACTACACATGCTTAATTATGTCACTTGTTTTGAGCCGGCCACCTGGCTCGCGTGCAGAATAAGGCCTTCATAAGGCCTTCATCTTCATACACCATTCTCAGTCAGACAAATGGTTTGCTGTTGATGAATAGTACTTCATCTTTCACTTGCTATTTCACTTTTTGTATTATTTTCGTTCTCACACTTTTTGGGGAAGCTCCATATCCCAGCTCTTTTCTGTGGTGCTCGGTGTGATTGTATTTCTCTTGTGTCTGGTGTGCTCAGCAGAGGGGTTGAGCAAGATTATTATGATCTATATATATTTAATTTTTTTTTCCCTGATTATGGCGTCTAATGTAGACGAGTTCATTCGCTTTCCATCAGAAGAACTGTTAGAATTATGTACTAAAGAACAGCTGTTGAAGGTTGCTGAACACTACAAGGTTGAAATTAGTGATAAACGTCTAAAAAATTCTATTAGGTTAATATTGAAGGCCAATTTGATGGAGAGTGGTATTCTGGATGTTACCACTGGGGCAGCCTCTGCTGAGGACACGTTGTCTCCCGATATGTTACAATGACCGTTCCATCGGTTAGTCATAGTAGTCTTCTTTTTGAACAGCAGAAAGAACTGCTTCTGTTACAGCTAGGGCATGATCGTGTAAAATATGAAAGGGAATTGGAATTTAAACAGGATATGGAGCGTGCTAAAATCAAGCTGCAACAAGAGCGACTAGAGTTGGTTAGGGAAGGAAAGCTCTCAGGGGAGAGTTTGCTCTGGGAAGGTGACCCAGAGTTACCTAGGGGTCGTTCCTCTTTTGGTCGTAATCCAGAGACATTTGATGTTGTAGGGAATTTACGGTTGTTGCCCCAGTTTAATGAAAAGGACCCGGAGACATTCTTTTCGTTGTTTGAGCGTGTTGCTGACGCTAGGAGTTGGCCTGATTCTGATCGCACTTTGATGTTGCAGTGTTTGATTTTGTCATGTTCTATCTTTCCTGTTTGTCCCCTCCTAGTCTTGTGTTTTTCTTTCCTCTTAAAGGTTGCTTCCTGGGTAAAGGTTGCTGAGGTCTGGAGAGGAGGATGATGGGTGGGGCAAGTGGAGGGGTGAACATGTACAACTTGTCGGTTTGGGACGCAGGGGCTGGTACGTTGGGCCGGGGTCCTTGTTGGTCCCCGGTCTTATGGGGGGGGGTGTGACGACCCTCCCACTCTGTCTGCCGTATTCTCTCTTTGCTCTTGTTTCCTTATTAGGATGCCGGTGGGCGGAGTTGGGGGGGTCGTCAGTTACATGGGAAACACCTGGGCCGGGTGTGTCCCAGGATAAATGGACCTCTTCCACATTCATTGGGGAGACTCTCTCCAGGCAGATACTTTGATCTTGGTTGTGATATTTTTGAGGCCTTTTTGGGTTGTTTGCTTTGGCACTTTTCAACACTTTTCCATATTACATTTATGCATGCAAACACTCACGTACACTACTGATTACTGATTACACACACCATTGTTATTTGATTTAGTTTACTTTAATTAATAAATATATACTTTGAGTACTCCTTGTCTCCACGTGTCTCCCTTTTGTTACGAACTTGAGCCGGTTCGTGACAATGTTTTAAAAATAATTCCAAATAGAATGCTGTCAACTTTCAGCCGGTGCAAAACACGGCTAAACCGGCGCCCAGCCTCAAACGATTCTGATGTTGTTTTACCTGGGTCTAACGTGTGCAGCACCCGACCCCCTGACTACTTGTTATTTCACATTTTCTGGGAACACACTGAAAAAAAGTAACTTGACACTGTGTTAATCACTCAGCACAAATATGGATTATAATAACGACAAGAAGGCAGGAGCGGAATGTATTCTTGGTTGTTCTTAGTTGAGGAAATGTAGCATAGCTAACTGCAGTGTTGATCTTGTCTGAAATCTGGCTACCTTGTCTTAGTCTATGGAGTAGCCTACCTAGCTAGTTTTGCAATGCTCATTGCATGTAATGTAAGGTAGCTAGCTAGCAGTATGACAGTTTCCCAAACTTTGGTGTTGGCTTTAATCCTGCTTTGAACCTACAGTATCTAGCTAGCTATGTTTTGTGGAAGAACGTATGAAATATTGTAGTGCATGAACTGGTCATATGCGTTAGCTAACGTTACAGTCTTATGTTGGCTAACACTACCTAGCTAACGTTAACTGGCTATCATAGCAGCCAAGGACGATCGCTGGCTTATTGGGGCATATTTGTTTGTGCTCTGATTTCACAAAGGTGTCTAGGTCAGCAGTTTACACATGATGACTTCAGCCTTATATCAAAAACATTACTTATATCTAGCTGTCCTTCCTTTTTGTTTAGCTACCTAGCCAACATTAGCTCTCATCTGACTGGTATAACATTATGTTAGCTACTAGTTACCTAGCTAATCAAAACAAAACTACATTCATTGGCTAGCTACCTTTCTTTGCTTTGTTTGTTAGCTAGCTAGCTTTCAGCTGACTGGTGTGTTAGCTAGCTACAGAGGCTAGGTGCTGGACTAACGTTAGCTAGCTACCTAGCTAATCAAAAATATCTGTTTGCATTTCTTGATTAACCTCAGCTTGAATAGCACCATATAGCTAGCTAGCTATCTACAGTAGCCTGGGTTAGTTCACATCCACTTCTTATGACTGGGCAGCCTGGTGCAAGCAGCTGTGTTGTTGCCGAGCAACCAACCAAGTGTTAGAACTCTGCGCTTCGGCTAAAAAATATATTCTCATTGTCAAAAATCACTACAAAAATACTACAAAAAAGGTAGCACATCGTCGGTTCTTAATGGACAGAAATGAGCACAGGAGAGCGATAAATTATAAATGCAATCAAAACTGTTTCCCCTACAAACGTCTAATGGTCACTTTATGGACGTTGTAGTCTCGTTCTCATCCAACGCAAATCCAATCCAAAAATTGTCCGACGACCCTAATGCTAACGGCCCTATGCTAACGGCCCTGTTAAAAAAAATCTGGTGTGTGCTTTTCGGGTAACGGACGGACGGCTCATGACATATGTTGTGTACCTCCTGTGAAGTTGACTTGCGCATTTTCATTGAGATTGGTTTCATATTGGCTTAGATATGATGGGAGGGAGATTTGAAAATTACCATTGAGTTTCAACCAATGCCTCATTAATGCTGAGAGATGTGTGGAAAGGTCATTATGTGTTGTATAATGTGTGTTATGTCAATAATGACGCTAAAATAGTTGTGTGTGTGTGTGTGTGTGTGTGTGTGTGAGTGTGTGTCTATCTGTCGAATGATAACTAGGTTGAAGATGGAGAACAGTGACAAGGAGTAGACAGGGGTGGTGTGTCTGTGGCAGCAGCACTAGACAGGGGTGGTGAGTCTGTGGCAGCACTAGACAGGGGTGGTGAGTCTAAGGCAGCACTAGACAGGGGTGGTGAGTCTAAGTGGTAGCAGCACTAGACAGGGGTGGTGAGTCTAAGTGGCAGCACTAGACAGGGGTGGTGAGTCTAAGGCAGCACTAGACAGGGGTGGTGAGTCTAAGTGGCAGCACTAGACAGGGGTGGTGAGTCTAAGTGGCAGCACTAGACAGGGGTGGTGAGTCTAAGTGGTAGCACTAGACAGGGGTGGTGAGTCTAAGTGGCAGCACTAGACAGGGGTGGTGAGTCTAAGTGGCAGCAGCACTAGACAGGGGTGGTGAGTCTAAGTGGTAGCACTAGACAGGGGTGGTGAGTCTAAGTGGCAGCACTAGACAGGGGTGGTGAGTCTAAGTGGCAGCACTAGACAGGGGTGGTGAGTCTAAGTGGTAGCACTAGACAGGGGTGGTGAGTCTAAGGCAGCAGCACTAGACAGGGGTGGTGAGTCTAAGTGGCAGCAGCACTAGACAGGGGTGGTGAGTCTAAGTGGCAGCACTAGACAGGGGTGGTGAGTCTAAGGCAGCACTAGACAGGGGTGGTGAGTCTAAGTGGCAGCAGCACTAGACAGGGGTGGTGAGTCTACGTGGCAGCACTAGACAGGGGTGGTGAGTCTAAGTGGCAGCAGCACTAGACAGGGGTGGTGAGTCTAAGTGGCAGCACTAGACAGGGGTGGTGAGTTTTAGGCAGCACTAGACATGGGTGGTGAGTCTAAGTGGCAGCACTAGACAGGGGTGGTGAGTCTAAGTGGCAGCAGCACTAGACAGGGGTGGTGAGTCTAAGTGACAGCACTAGACAGGGGTGGTGAGTCTAAGTGGCAGCAGCACTAGACAGGGGTGGTGAGTCTAAGTGGCAGCACTAGACAGGGGTGGTGAGTCTAAGTTGCAGCACTAGACAGGGATGGTGAGTCTAAGTGGCAGCACTAGACAGGGGTGGTGAGTCTAAGTGGCAGCACTAGACAAGGGTGGTGAGTCTAAGTGGCAGCACTAGACAGGGGTGGTGAGTCTAAGTGGCAGCACTAGACAGGGGTGGTGAGTCTAAGTGGTAGCACTAGACAGGGGTGGTGAGTCTAAGTGGCAGCACTAGACAGGGGTGGTGAGTCTAAGGCAGCAGCACTAGACAGGGGTGGTGAGTCTAAGTGGCAGCACTAGACAGGGGTGGTGAGTCTAAGTGGTAGCAGCACTAGACAGGGGTGGTGAGTCTAAGTGGCAGCAGCACTAGACAGGGGTGGTGAGTCTAAGTGGCAGCAGCACTAGACAGGGGTGGTGAGTCTAAGTGGCAGCACTAGACAGGGGTGGTGAGTCTAAGTGGCAGCAGCACTAGACAGGGGTGGTGAGTCTAAGTGCCAGCAGCACTAGACAGGGGTGGTGAGTCTAAGTTGCAGCACTAGACAGGGGTGGTGAGTCTAAGTGGTAGCAGCACTAGACAGGGGTGGTGAGTCTAAGGCAGCAGCACTAGACAGGGGTGGTGAGTCTAAGGCAGCACTAGACAGGGGTGGTGAGTCTAAGGCAGCACTAGACAGGGGTGGTGAGTCTAAGTGGCAGCACTAGACAGGGGTGGTGAGTCTAAGTGGCAGCACTAGACAGGGGTGGTGAGTTTAAGGCAGCACTAGACAGGGGTGGTGAGTCTAAGTGGCAGCAGCACTAGACAGGGGTGGTGAGTCTAAGGTAGCAGCACTAGACAGGGGTGGTGAGTCTAAGTGGTAGCACTAGACAGGGGTGGTGAGTCTAAGGCAGCACTAGACAGGGGTGGTGAGTCTAAGTGGCAGCACTAGACAGGGGTGGTGAGTCTAAGTGGCAGCACTAGACAGGGGTGGTGAGTCTAAGGCAGCAGCACTAGACAGGGGTGGTGAGTCTAAGGCAGCACTAGACAGGGGTGGTGAGTCTAAGTGGTAGCACTAGACAGGGGTGGTGAGTCTAAGTGGCAGCACTAGACAGGGGTGGTGAGTCTAAGTGGCAGCACTAGACAGGGGTGGTGAGTCTAAGGCAGCAGCACTAGACAGGGGTGGTGAGTCTAAGGCAGCACTAGACAGGGGTGGTGAGTCTAAGGTAGCAGCACTAGACAGGGGTGGTGAGTCTAAGTGGCAGCACTAGACAGGGGTGGTGAGTCTAAGTGGTAGCAGCACTAGACAGGGGTGGTGAGTCTAAGGCAGCAGCACTAGACAGGGGTGGTGAGTCTAAGGCAGCACTAGACAGGGGTGGTGAGTCTAAGTGGCAGCACTATACAGGGGTGGTGAGTCTAAGGCAGCACTAGACAGGGGTGGTGAGTCTAAGGCAGCACTAGACAGGGGTGGTGAGTCTAAGGCAGCAGCACTAGACAGGGGTGGTGAGTCTAAGGCAGCACTAGACAGGGGTGGTGAGTCTAAGTGGCAGCACTAGACAGGGGTGGTGAGTCTAAGTGGTAGCAGCACTAGACAGGGGTGGTGAGTCTAAGTGGTAGCAGCACTAGACAGGGGTGGTGAGTCTAAGGCAGCAGCACTAGACAGGGGTCTAAGCACTAGGGCTGAGCTATATGATCAATTCCTTTAGGCTTAGATCCGTGGCCGTCTTAATTGGGGGTTCCTTTGTGTTCTATAATGTGACTGTGTGAAGTCTGCAACACACACACACACACACACACACACACACACACACACACACACACACACACACACACACACACACACCCACACCCACACTGCTTGTGGTCTGCAACACCCTCGGGTAATCGATCCAGGATCGGGACTTTGAAAGCACTTTATGCTTCAAGGCAAGTCATAACAACGGATTTTTGGCCTGTGTTCAATTCACCAGCATGTCAACGTCTCTTTTTCTCTCGACTGTTTGAAACAGACCTAAAACCCATTTGCATTGCAGCCTCTCTGTTCTCTCACCTGTTTGAAACAGACCTAAAACCCATTTGGATTGCAGCCTCTCTGTTTTCTCACCTGTTTGAAACAGACCTAAAACCCATTTGCATTGCAGCCTCTCTGTTCTCTCACCTGTTTGAAACAGACCTAAAACCCATTTGCATTGCAGTGTCTAATTTCTCTCACCTGTTTGAAACAGACCTAAAACCCATTTGGATTTCAGTCTCTCTGTTCTCTCACCTGTTAGAAACAGACCTAAGACAAATTAAATAAATTGTTATTTGTCACAGGCGCCGAATACAACAGGTGTAGACCTTACCGTGAAATGCTTACTTACAAGCCCTTTACCAACAATGCAGTTCAAGAAATTGAGTTAAGAAAATATTTACCAAATAAACTAAAGTAAAAAATATCAAATAAAAAAGTAACACAAGAAAATTACATAACGACAGCGAGGCTATATACAGGGGGTACCGGTACTGAGTCAACGAGTGGGGGTACAGGTTAGTCCAGGTAATAATGATGCTATATACAGGGGGTACCGGTACCGAGTCAATGGGCTGGGGTACAGGTTAGTCGAGGTAATAATGAGGCTATATACAGGGGGTACCGGTACTGAGTCAACGAGTGGGGGTACAGGTTAGTCCAGGTAATAATGAGGCTATATACAGGGGGTACCGGTACTGAGTCAACGAGTGGGGGTACAGGTTAGTCCAGGTAATAATGAGGCTATATACAGGGGGTACCGGTACTGAGTCAACGAGTGGGGGTACAGGTTAGTCCAGGTAATTTGTAAAGTGACTATGCATAGATAATAAACAGTGAGTAGCAGCAGTGTAAAAACAAAGGGGGGGGTGGTCAATGTAAATAGTCCGGGTAAATAGTCCGGGTGGCCATTTGATGAACTGTTCAGCAGTCTTATGGCTTGGGGTTAGAAGCTGTTCAGGAGCTATTTGGTCCCAGACTTGGCGCTCCGGTACCGCTTGCCGTGCGGTAGCAGAGAGAACGCTCTACGACTTGGGTGGCTGGGAGTCTACGGTCAGATGCCGAGCAGTTGCCATACCAGGCGGTGATGGAGTCACCTTTTATGCTTTCCATTGCATTAAAGGAGGATGTCAGTGTGTGTTCTGTGTTGTGATCCTGTAGGTGTTTAGCGTTACTATAGAGACAGTGTGTTAAGTCATTTTGTTATCCTGGACTAGGAACAGAGACCATTGGATTTCTCCCAAATGGAGCTGTATGGGTCCTGGTCTAAAGTAGTGCACTATAAAGGGTATAGCGTAGTGTTTTGGGACTTAGCCTGTAGCTTTCAGCTCAAGCCGCTTGCTGGTCCCCTAATATTTTTTCTAAATGTTTTATTTTATTTGATGGTATTATTCCAGGGTTAGTTTCAGAGCTCAATTTGAAAGCTTGACCCTTCTCATGATCCTAAGAGGAGCTTAAGAAGAGAATAATCAATAAAACTATACTATATTAATGATATTCCTCCCCATCTCCCTCCATACCATAACATGTACCATCTCCCTCCCCATCACACTGATCAGCCAGCCAGTCCATTGTGGGAAGAGGAGTGTGTTTAATCCAGTTGATCCATATGGGGATCTAGCCTGTGTATCAGGACTTTATTAATATGATGACCTGAACAGATGTCTGATTCTAAGGCCTAAACGCCACCCTATATATTACGCTGTGGAGACCCAAACCCTGGTCAAAACGTAGTGACATTTGGGACGCATGCCCCTGTGCTATTAGTAAGCGTTGCCAGAAGGAGTGGAGGCGGATGGTCAGAACAACACGTCTGAAGAGAGAGAGACTGGTGATAGCCCTGTTACGAATAGAAACATACTGGACTGTACAATACACAGGAAGGACATTTAACATACTGGACTGAACAATACACAGGAAGGACATTTAACATACTGGACTGAACAATACACAGGCAGGACATTTAACATACTGGACTGAACAATACACAGGCAGGACATTTAACATACTGGACTGTGCAATACACAGGCAGGACATTTAACATACTGGACTGAACAATACACAGACAGGACATTTAACATACTGGACTGTCCAATACACAGACAGGACATTTAACATACTGGACTGTCCAATACACAGACAGGACATTTAACATACTGGACTGAACAATACACAGACAGGACATTTAACATACTGGACTGTACAATACACAGGCAGGACATTTAACATACTGGACTGAACAATACACAGGCAGGACATTTAACATACTGGACTGTACAATACACAGGCAGGGCATTTAACATACTGGACTGAACAATACACAGGCAGGACATTTAACATACTGGACTATACAATACACAGGCAGGACATTTAACATACTGGACTATACAATACACAGGCAGGACATTTAACATACTGGACTATACAATACACAGACAGGACATTTAACATACTGGACTGAACAATACACAGGCAGGACATTTAACATACACTCTACTGAACAATACACAGGCAGGACATTTAACATACTGGACTGTACAATACACAGGCAGGACATTTAACATACTGGACTGTACAATACACAGGCAGGACATTTAACATACTGGACTATACAATACACAGGCAGGACATTTAACATACTGGACTGTACAATACACAGGCAGGACATCTAACATACTGGACTGAACAATACACAGGCAGGACATTTAACATACTGGACTATACAATACACAGACAGGACATTTAACATACTGGACTGAACAATACACAGGCAGGACATTTAACATACACTCTACTGAACAATACACAGGCAGGATATTTAACATACTGGACTGTACAATACACAGACAGGACATTTAACATACTGGACTGAACAATACACAGACAGGACATTTAACATACTGGACTATACAATACACAGGCAGGACATTTAACATACTGGACTATACAATACACAGGCAGGACATTTAACATACTGGACTGAACAATACACAGACAGGACATTTAACATACTGGACTGTACAATACACAGACAGGACATTTAACATACTGGACTGAACAATACACAGGCAGGACATTTAACATACTGGACTATAAAATACACAGGCAGGACATTTAACATACTGGACTGTACAATACACAGACAGGACATTTAACATACTGGACTGTACAATACACAGACAGGACATTTAACATACTGGACTGAACAATACACAGGCAGGACATTTAATATACTGGACTGAACAATACACAGACAGGACATTTAAAATACTGGACTGAACAATACACAGGCAGGACATTTAACATACTGGACTGGACAATACACAGGCAGGACATTTAACATACTGGACTGAACAATACACAGACAGGACATTTAACATACTGGACTGAACAATACACAGACAGGACATTTAACATACTGGACTGAACAATACACAGACAGGACATTTAACATACTGGACTGAACAATACACAGACAGGACATTTAACATACTGGACTGAACAATACACAGACAGAACATTTAACATACTGGACTGAACAATACACAGACAGGACATTTAACATACTGGACTGAACAATACACAGGCAAGACATTTAACATACTGGACTGAACAATACACAGACAGGACATTTAACATACTGGACTGAACAATACACAGACAGGACATTTAACATACTGGACTGTACAATACACAGACAGGACATTTAACATACTGGACTGAACAATACACAGGCAGGACATTTAACATACTGGACTGGACAATACACAGGCAGGACATTTAACATACTGGACTGAACAATACACAGACAGGACATTTAACATACTGGACTGAACAATACACAGACAGGACATTTAACATACTGGACTGAACAATACACAGACAGGACATTTAACATACTGGACTGAACAATACACAGACAGGACATTTAACATACTGGACTGAACAATACACAGACAGGACATTTAACATACTGGACTGAACAATACACAGACAGGACATTTAACATACTGGACTGTACAATACACAGGCAGGACATTTAACATACTGGACTGAACAATACACAGACAGGACATTTAACATACTGGACTGTACAATACACAAACAGGACATTTAACATACACTCTACTGAACAATACACAGGCAGGACATTTAACATACTGGACTGTACAATACACAGGCAGGACATTTAACATACTCGACTGAACAATACACAGGCAGGACATTTAACATACACTCTGACTATACAATACAGAGGCAGGACATTTAACATACTGGACTGAACAATACACAGGCAGGACATTTAACATACTGAACTATACAATACACAGGCAGGACATTTAACATACTGGACTGAACAATACACAGACAGGACATTTAACATACTGGACTATACAATACACAGACAGGACATTTAACATACTGAACTGTACAATACACAGACAGGACATTTAACATACTGGACTATACAATACACAGACAGGACATTTAACATACACTCTGACTGACCAATACACAGACAGGACAATATAACATACACTCTACTGTCCAATACACAGACAGGACAATATAACATACAATCTACTGTACAATACACAGGCAGGACATTTAACATACTGGACTGTACAATACACAGGCAGGGCATTTAACATACACTCTACTGTACAATACACAGGCAGGGAAATATAACTGAAACATGAACTTTGGGATCTTAAGCACGAATATTCATAACATTTTGCACAAATTGGATTCGTAACATCTCATACACATTTCTAAATTCGTATGACATCATACAAGTTGCAAAATCCGTAGTATATCACACGGAATTCGAAGACATAGTACACAAAAAAAAACAGGAATACTTTTTGGCTGGTGAACACCAATTTTCAAAACTACTGGCTGAAATGATCCAAAAGTTTGTGAGTGCATCTTTAACCTAATAGTGGTATTTTATTTAGGACAACGTAGTTTTGATTCCATACGTGAGCCTTGTCTATAGGGCAGGAGCCTATCTCCTGTTTGTGTAGTGAGGCAGCTGGATGTACAGTACACCCCCTGGTCAGTAAGACATACTGTATGTTTCATCGGTTCAAGCACTAATTATCTGCAGTTGTACTTGTGTTAATAGACAAGGAACATAGTGTGCACAGACATTTTAACCTTGTAGTCTGATTTCTTTAAGACAATGTATTTTCGTTTCTATAGTGTGTGTTTTCGGACCGAGCGAGCTCACCCTGACTCTCTGTAGCTAGTTATGGCCCCATGGGGCTTCTGTAGGAGTGCGTGTGGTTTAGCTAATTGGGAGTCTAGTTCTTAATTGGAGCTGTGGAAAGAAAGATTCCAAATTGCAGCTCTTGAACATACCCTCCTGGGAAATGTGTAATATTCAACTTATGTTGTTGACCTTTAAGACATTGTTTTCTTTTCAGCAGTTCAGGTCCAAGGGCAGATACGCCACTAGTGTGTTAGATAAAGCTTGCTTGGCATGGATGCCACTGAGAGCGTTACGAAGGTGCAATATGACACTACTGTAACAAATACATATTACCTTAGAACATGAAAGGATAGGAAATCCCTTATAGAGATGTCTTGAAGTTCTCTGTGTTGTGTGAAATCGTAGAGTCATCACCCCTCCATTCCTTTCCACCCACCCACCCAGGGAAAGAGTTCTGATTAGCTCAGTAATCATTAAATCTGTTTAAGAGACTAGAATTCCTCTCCTCCCTCGCTCCTATCGAATCCCACCAGATGTTTTCCCTCTCCTCTGCTCCTCACCCCCCTCTCCTCCAATGTCACCCGCATCAACATCCTTTCAACATCCTCCCTTCTCCATTGTCTGGATAGCTGTGCACCTTGGGAAATATGCAAATGATTTATGAGAAAACAACAGCAGCAGTGAACAACAACAATAACAAGCACTGCTGTAAACATAAACAAACAGCTCAGCAGAGGGAGATGAGAGCGGAAAACTCAAACCTCAAATGAAAGAAAACGTCTCCATTTTGGAACCTCTGTGTTGTCTGTCCTCCTTCCTGAACCTCTGTGCTGTCTGTCCTCCTTCCTGAACCTCTGTGCTGTCTGTCCTCCTTCCTGAACCTCTGTGCTGTCTGTCCTCCTTCCTGAACCTCTGTGCTGTCTGTTCTCCTTCCTGAACCTCTGTGTTGTCTGTCCTCCTTCCTGAACCTCTGTGCTGTCTGTCCTCCTTCCTGAACCTCTGTGCTGTCTGTTCTCCTTCCTGAACCTCTGTGTTGTCTGTCCTCCTTCCTGAACCTCTGTGCTGTCTGTCCTCCTTCCTGAACCTCTGTGCTGTCTGTCCTCCTTCCTGAACCTCTGTACTGTCTGTTCTCCTTCCTGAACCTCTGTGCTGTCTGTCCTCCTTCCTGAACCTCTGTGCTGTCTGTCCTCCTTCCTGAACCTCTGTGCTGTCTGTTCTCCTTCCTGAACCTCTGTGTTGTCTGTCCTCCTTCCTGAACCTCTGTGCTGTCTGTTCTCCTTCCTGAACCTCTGTGCTGTCTGTCCTCCTTCCTGAACCTCTGTGCTGTCTGTCCTCCTTCCTGAACCTCTGTACTGTCTGTTCTCCTTCCTGAACCTCTGTGTTGTCTGTCCTCCTTCCTGAACCTCTGTGCTGTCTGTCCTCCTTCCTGAACCTCTGTGCTGTCTGTCCTCCTTCCTGAACCTCTGTGCTGTCTGTCCTCCTTCCTGAACCTCTGTGCTGTCTGTTCTCCTTCCTGAACCTCTGTGCTGTCTGTCCTCCTTCCTGAACCTCTGTGTTGTGTTGTCTGTCCTCCTTCCTGAACCTCTGTGTTGTCTGTCCTCCTTCCTGAACCTCTGTGTTGTGCTGTCTGTCCTCCTTCCTGTGTAGTTGTTGACTCCTTGTGGAAGAAATTAATTGTCTCAGTAGGATGTGATAAAATGAAGGGGTGGGGGGGTGGGGGGGGGGGTCTTATTAGCCCTGGTGACATATGTGAGAGAGAACGGCGCCCCGCCCTGCTTGAAGCCTACTGTTTGTGTTGTTCACACTGCGTTGGATCTCTGGATCTCTGTTTGTTCAGAGTAACGTAGCTGAAGGATGCCATCCGACGCCTCAGCCCCCATCTGTCTGATGCATTAGCAGTAGAGGCCTATGTCCCAAATGACACCCTGTTCCCTGCACAGGGTCCATAGGCCTCTGGCCAAAGGTAGTGAACCGTATAGGGAATAGGGTGCCATTTGGGACCCAGCTGTATAGTGTGGAGTGTATGAAGACGCTGCCTGAATATAGGAGGACATATTAAAGAAGACACTCTGTAGAACACTCTGCACCGGATCTAGAGCAATATCTACCGTACTGGTCCAATATCTACCGTACTGGTCCAATATCTACCGTACTGGTCCAATGTCTACCGTACTGCTCCAATATCTACCGTACTGGTCCAATATCAACCGTACTGGTCCAATATCTACCGTACTGGTCCAATATCTAACGTACTGGTCCAATATCTACCGTACTGGTCCAATATCTACCGTACTGGTCCAATATCTACCGTACTGGTCCAATGTCTACCGTACTGGTCCAATATCTACCGTACTGGTCCAATATCTACCGTACTGGTTCAATATCTACCGTACTGGTCCAATATCTAATGTACTGGTCCAATATCTACCGTACTGGTCCAATGTCTACTGTACTGGTCCAATATCTACAGTACTGGTCCAATATCTACCATACTGGTCCAATATCTACCGTACTGGTCCAATATCTACCGTACTGGTCCAATATCTACCGTACTGGTCCAATATCTACCAAACTGGTCCAAAATGGAATCGAATCAAATTGTATTGGTCACATACACGTTTAGCAGATGTTATTGCGGGTGTAGCGAAATGCTTGTGTTTCTAGCTCCAACAGTGCAGTAATATCTAACAATTCACAACAATACACACAAATCTAAAGTAAAATAATGGAATTAAGAAATATATAAAGAAATATTAGGACGAGCAATGTCGGAGTGGCATTGACTAAATACAGTAGAATAGAATACAGTATATACATATGAGATGAGTAAAGCAGTATTTAAACATTATTAAAGTGACTAGTGTTCCATTATTAAAGTGACCAGTGATTCCATCAGCAGCCTCTAAGGTGCAGGGTTGAGTAACCGGGTGGACGCCGGCTAGTGATGGCTATTTAACAGTCTGATGACCATGAGATAGAAGCTGTTTTTCAGTCTCTCGGTCCCAGCTTTACTGACCTCACCTTCTGGATGATAACGGGGTGAACAGGCAGTGGCTCGGGTGGTTGTTGTCCTTGATTATCTTTTTGGCCTTCCTGTGACATCAGGTGCTGTAGGTGTCCTGGAGGGCAGATAGTTTGCCCCCGGTGATGCGTTGGGGCAGACTGCACCACCCTCTGGGGAGCCCTGTGGTTGCGGGCGGTGCAGTTGCCGTACCAGGCGGTGATACAGCCCGACAGGATGCTCTCAATTGTGCATCTGTAAAAGTTTGTGAGGGTTTTAGGTGCCAAGCCGAATTTCTTCAGCCAAGCCGAATTTCTTCCCCCCCCCCCCTCTCTCTCTCTCAGTATAATCCTCTGGTCCACACGGTCATGTAGGAAGCTCAGGAGGACTCCGTGTCTGCCTGCCTGCCTGCCTGCCACGCGCACACACACACACACACACACACACACACACACACACACACACACACCAACAGAGATCAATTGGTGGAATATTACATTAAAAGCAGGGGAAGGGGGAATTAGCTAAGGTGCGGCGGGGGGGCTAAATTAAATAAATTAAATATTTTTTTATATAAATATTAAAATATACACACCAAATAGAAAAGTTGATTCTCCTGTGGTCAGCCTCCCTAGACCAGGTGCTCTTTGAAGGCATCATTAGTTGGGGTTTTATCAGTGTATTGACCCTAAAAGCAGTACCTGAGGGATTCGCCAGCTACTCACCACACTCGCTATGCTGCCCAGCGCTGTGCTGTCGACCCACCAGACCCACCCGGCAGTAACAGTAGCTATGGGATGGGATGAAATAAGACTTTGAAGTGGATTTTTCCATTTGAAGGATTATCCATCTGGGATTTGATTCATGCCCATGTTTCTGGCCCTCAAGGCGTGTGTGTGTGTGTGTGTGTGTGTGTGTGTGTGTGTGTGTGTGTGTGTGTGTGTGTGTGTGTGTGTGTGTGTGTGTGTGTGTGTGTGTGGGAGGAAAGAGCTATCGCTTTCCAGCATTATTCATATTTCCTCCTGATTCCCAGATTCCCTGACTGAGACAATGAGTGGTGTTGTGTGTTTAGCTAATGAGAGAGAGAGACGGTGAGGGCTATACATCCCAATATCTCTACTCTCTATTGATTTAGTTGACGGTTTGATAGTTTAAAACCCATAAGTGTCTAAGCCCTGTCTAAACCGGGGGAGGGGTTCTGCTAAGCTAACATATGGAATTGTTTTAAGAAGGTCATACCAAGGATCATTTTGCTATTTGATTTAGAATGTTAGGACCCCTTGAAGTATTTAATAAAAAAACATAAATAATGTATTTAATGAATAAATGTTTTGGGCCTTACTGCTATTAGCCCATACAAACTCATTGAATAACAGATTCACTACATGGAACAACAGATAGTCCTTACTGCTATTAGCCCATACAAACACATTGAATAACAGATTCACTACATGGAACAACAGATAGTCCTTACTGCTATTAGCCCATACAAACACATTGAATAACAGATTCACTACATGGAACAACAGATAGTCCTTACTGCTATTAGCCCATACAAACACATTGAATAACAGATTCACTACATGGAACAACAGATAGTCCTTACTGCTATTAGCCCATACAAACACATTGAATAACAGATTCACTACATGGAACAACAGATAGTCCTTACTGCTATTAGCCCATACAAACACATTGAATAACAGATTCACTACATGGAACAACAAATAGTCCCCCCAAAAAAATCTCAAGGAAGTTTGTTCTGAAGTGTCTGTCCTATACCTGAAAGATCAGAAAATAGTTTTTGTTTTGTTTGTACATGTATTGAACCCCTTATTTTTGGCACTAAACAGTCTCCATATACACTGTATACTGTACTTCCATTAATTTTTTCAACTGGTGCCGATGGATCGTCCTAGAGCAAAACAACCAACATGTACGTGTTCGTGAGAGTCTCACCTTTCCACAGAGGGGTCATATTAGTGTGAAGCCCAAACGGTTCGGACACTACAGACAGAAGTTGGCAGATCGGCTGTACCGACTCCAGACGAGTCCCAAGACGCTTGTGGGGGTCGTAGAGCAAAACGGTGAACACCATCATATTCTTGAGATTCTCGTCTTTCCATAGAGATTCTCGTCTTTCCAATTTCGAATTTTTTTATTTAATCAATTTTAGTATAAGGATATAAAGTAACAAAATGTGGGAAAGGGAAGAGATCTGAATTATTTCCGAATGCACTGCACATCCCCCCTTACTATCTATTGATGTAGTAAATGGTTTGATAGTTTAATAAGGGGATGTACATCACTCCCTACTATCTATTGATGTAGTAAATGGTTTGATAGTTTAATAAGGGGATGTACATCCCTCCCTACTATCTATTGATTTAGTAAATGGTTTGATAGTTTAATAAGGGGTAGCTGTATGATTGCAGAGGTATTGTTGTGCGTGCGTGCGTGCGTGTGTGCGTGTGTGTGTGTGTGCGCATGTGTGCGTGTGTGTGTGTAGTTCTGTGATAGTTAGTTTGAGAGTGTGAAAAGACAATAGTTCAACATTTAGAGCAGCCTTTAGCCAACAGAGGATCTCAGCCCACTAGCAGAGGAAGCCAACAGAGGATCTCAGCCCACTAGTAGAGGAAGCCAACAGAGGATCTCAGCCCACTAGTAGAGGAAGCCAACAGATGATCTCAGCCCACTAGTAGAGGAAGCCAACAGAGGATCTCAGCCCACTAGTAGAGGAAGCCAACAGAGGATCTCAGCCCACTAGTAGAGGAAGCCAACAGAGGATCTCAGCCCACTAGTAGAGGAAGCCAACAGAGGATCTCAGCCCACTAGTAGAGGAAGCCAACAGAGGATCTCAGCCCACTAGTAGAGGAAGCCAACAGAGGATCTCAGCCCACTAGTAGAGGAAGCCAACAGAGGATCTCAGCCCACTAGTAGAGGAAGCCAACAGTTGATCTCAGCCCACTAGTAGAGGAAGCCAACAGAGGATCTCAGCCCACTAGTAGAGGAAGCCAACATGGGATCTCAGCCCACTAGTAGAGGAAGCCAACAGAGGATCTCAGCCCACTAGTAGAGGAAGCCAACAGAGGATCTCAGCCCACTAGTAGAGGAAGCCAACAGAGGATCTCAGCCCACTAGCAGAGGGAGCCAACAGAGGATCTCAGTCCACTAGTAGAGGAAGCCAACAGAGGATCTCAGCCCACTAGCAGAGGAAGCCAACAGAGGGTCTCAGCCCACTAGCAGAGGAAGCCAACAGAGGATCTCAGCCCACTAGTAGAGGAAGCCAACAGAGGATCTCAGCCCACTAGCAGAGCAAGCCAACAGAGGATCTCAGCCCACTAGTAGAGGAAGTCAACAGAGGATCTCAGCCCACTACCAGAGGAAGCCAACAGAGGGTCTCAGCCCACTAGTAGAGGAAGTCAACAGAGGGTCTCAGCCCACTAGTAGAGGAAGTCAACAGAGGATCTCAGCCCACTAGTAGAGGAAGCCAACAGAGGATCTCAGCCCACTAGCAGAGGAAGCCAACAGAGGGTCTCAGCCCACTAGCAGAGGAAGCCAACAGAGGATCTCAGCCCACTAGTAGAGGAAGCCAACAGAGGATCTCAGCCCACTAGTAGAGGAAGCCAACAGAGGATCTCAGCCCACTAGTAGAGGAAGCCAACAGAGGGTCTCAGCCCACTTGTAGAGGAAGCCAACAGAGGATATCAGCCCACTAGTAGAGGAAGCCAACAGAGGATCTCAGCCCACTAGTAGAGGAAGCCAACAGAGGATCTCAGCCCACTAGTAGAGGAAGCCAACAGAGGATATCAGCCCACTAGTAGAGGGAGCCAACAGAGGATCTCAGCCCACTAGTAGACACACAAGGGCTCATTTGTCCAGTATTTTTTATTTTTTATTTTACATTCAATCTCAAACCCCTCAGCATGAAGTCTTCCTCTGTGTCTCTTTCCAACTCAGGGCTGATTTGACACTTGGTGAGGCAGAGTGCTAGAGTTAACACTCACAGGATGGGTGTCGGAGGAGGCGTGATCCGCCTTCATAGTGTTCTCACAGAAAATAGTCCCCATCACTTTATGGAAACTTTAGTGGTTAAGGCCTTGCTCTGTCTCTCACAACTAGCAAGCAGGATCAGGTCACGTGTTGTAGTCACACCTATCTAGCAGGGGGCAGGTCACGTGTTGTAGTCACACCTAGCTAGAAGGATCAGGTCACGTGTTGTAGTCACACCTAGCTAGCAGGGGCAGGTCACGTGTTGTAGTCACACCTAGCTAGCGGGGGCAGGTCACGTGTTGTAGTCACACCTAGCTAGAAGGGGAAGGTCACGTGTTGTAGTCACACCTAGCTAGCATGGTCAGGTCACGTGTTGTAGTCACACCTAGCTAGTGGGGGCAGGTCACGTGTTGTAGGTCTACCTAGCTAGAAGGATCAGGTCACGTGTTGTAGTCACACCTAGCTAGCAGGATCAGGTCACGTGTTGTAGTCACACTTAGCTAGCAGGGGGCAGGTCACGTGTTGTAGGTCTACCTAGCTAGAAGGATCAGGTCACGTGTTGTAGTCACACCTAGCTAGCGGGGGCAGGTCACGTGTTGTAGGTCTACCTAGCTAGAAGGATCAGGTCACGTGTTGTAGTCACACCTAGCTAACGGGGGCAGTTCACGTGTTGTAGGTCTACCTAGCTAGAAGGATCAGTTCACGTGTTGTAGTCACACCTAACTAGCAGGGGGCAGGTCACGTGTTGTAGTCACACCTAGCTAGCAGGGGGCAGGTCACGTGTTGTAGTCACACCTAGCTAGCAGGGGGCAGGTCACGTGTTGTAGTCACACCTAGCTAGCAGGGGGCAGGTCACGTGTTGTAGTCACACCTAGCTAGCAGGGGGCAGGTCACGTGTTGTAGTCACACCTAGCTAGCGGGGGCAGGTCACGTGTTGTAGTCACACCTAGCTAGAAGGGGCAGTTCACGTGTTGTAGGTCTACCTAGCTAGAAGGATCAGTTCACGTGTTGTAGTCACACCTAGCTAGCGGGGAGCAGGTCACGTGTTGTAGTCACATCTAGCTAGCAGGGGGCAGGTCACGTGTTGTAGTCACACCTAGCTAGCAGGGGGCAGGTCACGTGTTGTAGTCACACCTAGCTAGCAGGGGGCAGGTCACGTGTTGTAGTCACACCTAGCTAGCGGGGGGCAGGTCACGTGTTGTAGTCACACCTAGCTAGCAGGGGGCAGGTCACGTGTTGTAGTCACACCTAGCTAGCAGGGGGCAGGTCACGTGTTGTAGTCACACCTAGCTAGCAGGGGGCAGGTCACGTGTTGTAGTCACACCTAGCTAGCAGGGTCGAGTCACGTGTTGTAGTCACACCTAGCTAGCAGGGGGCAGGTCACGTGTTGTAGTCACACCTAGCTAGCAGGGGGCAGGTCACGTGTTGTAGTCACACCTAGCTAGTGGGGGGCAGGTCACGTGTTGTAGTCACACCTAGCTAGCGGGGGGCAGGTCACGTGACAGAGACATGCAGTGTGAAAGAGAGAAAGAGTAGTGGTGTTAATGGGCCACTGACATTGACTTCTCATTCAGGAATGTTAACACCATCAGTATGTAGACATACTGTGTAAAGATGGCAGGCTACTTTTACTTGAAGAGTTTATTTCCAAAAACGCTATGTCCACCTATTTTTTAACATCTGTGTTTTTTTCATCAGAAATGAAATGCTTTATGGGTACTTTCATGCGTGTGTGTGAAATATTACTGCTCTCAGATTTTTTTAATTCATCGATTTTAGATGTGTATTAAATTTTTTTTTTTTTTTTTTGCAAAACGCTGTATATCCATTGTTTAGCTGGAATGGAATGTTTGTATCATGTATATTTGACTGTGATATGTGGTTGTCTCATCTAGCGATCTTAAGATGAATGAACATACTCTAAGTCACTCTGGATAAGAGCATCTGATAAATGACAAAAATGTCAAATGTAAATGTTTTACATAGATATCTCATATTACTGTATTTAATTATTATATGTATATATTTTTTTAAAATATTGATGTCACAAATGTATCATTTGTAGAGTTATTTTTAAAATCATGTAGTTATTTGTTATATTTGACTGTGTGAGGTGGATAAATAGCATTTTGAAGAAAAACATGATTATTTGTCTCTCTAAAAATGAAACCATCAAGTGATTGATTTTAAACAAATACATGGCTGTCATTGAACAACCCCATGCCGTCATTACATAGAAAACACACCAATCTCGTTTATAATTTCTTTAAACAATAAAAGCTAAATGACCAATATTTCTGAAAAGGGATATACTTAATTTATAGCGTTTTGGAATGAAAATTACATTACATTTTAGCAGACGCTCTTATCCAGAGCAACTTACAGGAGCAATTAGGGTTAAGTGCCTTGCTTAAGGGCACATCGACAGATTATTCACCTAGTCAGCTCGGGGATTAGAACCAGCAACCTTTCGGTTACTGGCACAACGCTCTTACCCACTAAGCTACCTGCCATCCTACACTTATTGTCCTCTTAATTCCGGGCTTGGGACATAAGATAACTCTATAAAAGCATATGCAAGTATTGTTATTGCTGGAGTTAATACAGAATGCTATAGATGGTGATGTAAACTCTATATGTATTGTAGTAGAAACAGGAGCCCCACAACAGAGGCTGGTGAGTGGTGAGTATTTAAATCGGCTGCCAGCAGAAAAAAATGAGAGATTACTTCAATTACAACATTAGCATCACAGGCTAATTAGCTGAATAAGCAATCTGGCTGTATCCAAAATAGGATTTGGAGAGAGAGAGAGAGAGATAGGGTGCCATTTGGGACTCTCCCCCCCTCTATCTCCTTCACTGTATAGTAAACTACTTTTGACCTGAGCCCATAGGGTTCTGAATAGGGAATAGGGTCCCATTTGGGATGTATGCTGTGTATCTTCAACACCTTTTTTTATCCCCAAAGTGATTTCCATGACAACGGGGTTCTTTGTAATGTCAGTTGCATTGTGTTTTTCGTTTACTCAAAAAATAATGACGTTTAGCTCGGGTTATTGTTCAGATATGTAAATGAGAGCGTTTTCCTGGAGGAATACAGTCTTCTTTGCTGTAATCGGGTTTGAGGACGTGTGTGTTTGGGTTGAAGGAGCACTCTCAGGGGAGAGGCAACGCTGAACTTTTTTTTTTAATGTAATTTTCCTCTCAGCAGCTTCCACTCTGAACGGTTGTGCTGCTAGCGCTATGGTACGTTAGCTTCACGCTAACTGCTAACCTTGAGCTTTCAAGACAGATAAATCCTAAAATGATTGTATTGTGATTAGATTAGGGTGGGTCTAATCTACAACACATATGTATGGGACTGACTGCTGAGACACACACACACACACACACACACACACACACACACACACACACACACACACACACACACACACACACACACACACACACACACACACACACACACACACACACACACACACACACACACACACACACACACACACACACACACACACACACACACACACACACACACACACACACACACACACACACACACACACACACACACACACACACACACACACACACACACACAAACACAAACACAAACACACACACACACACACACACACACAGACACACACACACACACACACACACACACACACACACACACACACACACACACACACACACACACACACACACACACACACACACACACACACAGTCACCCTGGCAGTATAATCCTCAGAACAACCTACTGTAATAATATATAAGCCTCGGCGCTTCAGGAGGGATTTATGTCTTTCTCCTGTCTTGCTGTGAGAACAATGATAATTGACCTTAGCCTTCTCCATCTCTTTCTCAACAACAACAACAGAAAGTTATTTAGAGCATATTGTTGATCTCTGAGAGAGACATTGAAAACCCCCATCCCTGCTGAGAGAACAGCCGTGTTTTGAAACATCACGCACACGTTACGTTACGTTACGTTACGTTACGTTACGGTAGTCCATCGTATCCCATGATGACTTCCACTTCTGAGTTAACAGTGAATTCTTTGGTGACTAATAGAGTCCAATCCGAGATCCACAAACCTTATTGCAGGTGGGGCATGTGGAATCTGTGTTGGTGGGGGCAGGCATGGTGGTATGTCTCAGACTGTGTTAGTGGGGGCAGCATGTTCCTCTCCTCCTCCCACCTCTGTACACCGCTCTGGCAGAGCTGAAGCCAGGTGATTCCCAGGATGCGCTGCAGGCGTCTTATGTGGAATTGATCAAGCTGCTTGTTGTGGCGACTGTAAGTAAGTGTGGTGATGAAGACTTTGGTGTGGAGGCGGAGATCCCTGTTTTGGAAGACCCCTGCGTCTGAGTTTTTCCCGAAGGCAGCTGATGCTTGCTTGATCCTGTTTAGAATTTCGAGGTCGATGCTGCAGTCCTCCGAGAGGATGCTGCCCAGGTATTTGAAGGACGGGACTGTTGCCAGTGATTTTGTGTTCAATGGTGAAGACAGGCATGGTGGGTGGAGGGCTGGATCTCCATTGGCAGGCCACCTCTGTCTTGATGGTGTTGATAGGATTGCGGTCGGCGTTCCAATTAATCCGAAAAGGTGTTCGATGGGGTTGAGGTCAGGGCTCTGTGCAGGCCAGTCAAGTTCTTCCACACCAATCTTGACAAACCATTTCTGTATTGACCTCCATTTGTGCACGGGGGCATTGTCATGCTGAAATAGGAAAGGGCCTTCCCCAAACTGTTGCCACAAAGTTGGAAGTACAGAATCGTCTAGAATGTCATTGTATGCTGTAGCATTAAGATTTCCATTCACTGGAACTAAGGGGCCTAGCCCGAGCCATGAAAAACAGTCCCAGACCATTATTCCTCCTCCATCAAACCTTATGGTTGGCACTATGCATTGGGGCAGGTAGCGTTCTCCTGGCATCCACCAAACCCAGATTCGTACGTCCGACTGCCAGATGGTGAAGCGTGATTCATCACTCCAGAGAACGTGTTTCCACTGCTCCAGAGTCCAATGGCGGCGAGCTTTACACCACTCCAGCCGACGCTTGGCATTGCGCATGGTGATCTTAGGCTTGTGTGCGGCTGCTCGGCCATGGAAACCCATTTCATGAAGCTCCTGACTAACAGTTATTGTGCTGACGTTGCTTCCAGAGGCAGTTTGGAACTCGGTAGTGAGTGTTGCAACCGAGGACTGACAATATTTAGTCCCTTTCTGTGAGCTTGTGTGTCCTACCCAGTGGCGGCTCCTGAAAAAATTCTCAGGGAGGGGCAATTTTTCTGATGATTTAGGTGACCTACACACATTTTAAAAAAGATATGTCCAGCAACAACATGAAGACAGGGGCAGCATATAAGTCAATGCCAGAAGCATTTATTGACTGATCTCAAAAGTGTTGGCTTACAAAAGCAAAATAAGTTATCACAGTAAAAATAATCAAGGGTGTTCTTTCACATTCCTCAACACTGCATAAACAATATGCATTTCCATAAACAAATGAAATATCAGCTGAAAATACAGCATCTTGGTATTTGTTCAGATTGCAGGATCAACAAGAGCTTTTACCACATTTTTTGCCTCATGGTTGAATTGGAAATATGTGCACCTGAGCATAATTCACAACAAGCAAGCAGGAGCTTTTGATAGAGGCTACTGAAAACATTGATGCAAGTTATTGGTAATAAGAAATTTTTATAGACTTCCATATTCTGCCCTCTTGTATATATTTGTGAAAATGAACAGTGATAGACATTTTGCCTGAAAACAGAATTTGAAAATAATTTCTAGAAAAGGTAAACACAGCTATCTGTATGGCTTTGTAAAAATGAACAACCATATTCTGGCCAATTGTATAGATTTGTAAATATGAACAACCATATTCTGGCCAATTGTACAGATTTGTAAAAATGAACATAAACAGATTATTTATTTATTTTTTACTTTTAAAAAAAATGAAAAATAACTATTTTAAACAACACCAACTGTGAACTGATTTGGGCGTGTGTGTGTTAAAGAGACAGACAGGGAGGGACAAAGAGAGAGAGAGGCTACATTACTTGTACTGAAACTGTTCTCTTCTCTCTTTTAATGCAGCAAAGCGGTCAATGACTTTCTCATTGAAATCAGGCATGCTGAGGACTAGTTCCCTCTCCATGGAAAGCATGGCCAGTGCATTCAGACGTTCCTGGCCCATTGAATTTCGCAGGAATGTCTTAACTCGTGTCAAAGTTGAGAAACATCTCTCAGCTTCAGCTGTTGTCATGGGAGTAGTTATGAGGATGTTCAACAGAGTCACAGTCTCAGAGAACGTCTCCTGGAGGTTGTAGCTCATGAGAACCTGGTACAGTGCCAGTGCACCACAGTTTGACTTTCTCGTCGTCGGCAAAAATACCGTTCAGTCTCTCCAAAAGCACACTGGCAATTGAGACTGAGGTTGATTCCGAGATGGGAAGGAACTCAAAAAAGCGCTCCTGCACTTTGTGGTTGCTATCTATGTACCTCAGCACAAGCACCAGCTGTGTCTGTGTAGAAACGTCTGTGGTCTCGTCAGCTTGGATAGCTACGAAGTTCGCCGACTTCACCTCCTCCACAATATGTTCCCTCATGACCGCTAGCATACACTCCAGTAGCTCGTTTTGAATGGTCTTTGATGTGAACTTCTTTCAAAGAGACAATCGAGTTGCACTGAACGCTAGCCATCTTGATAGTAGTACGTGAATTGATTGACGCTGCTACCCGCTCTTTTCTTAGTTACGTTCATGGTTATGTTACGTATGACGAAAGCGCGTAAGTGCAAGCCTTCAGAAACCCATAGAGATTGTATTGAAAGCTCTGATATTTTCCAATTTTTTTTTTACATGAGAGTCTATGAGAGACTTCTGGGGCGATTTTCAACCTGACTGAAATCGCCCCAAAAGGGGGGGGGGGCATTTGAAGCACGACTTTAGCCTGATTGGACATTTAGTGGCAGATCAGACGTCTAGATTAGAACACTGATAACTACTGTTGCCGTGATATAATTGATTAGAAAAAAATCCCTTCCTTTTCCCGTTTGGCAGTGCGTCGCCCATATCGCCCTAATGAACACACCGCCCCTGGTCCTACCACTTCGCAGCTGAGCCGTTGTTGCTCCTAGAAGTTTCCTCTTCACAATAACAGCACTTACAGTTGACCGGGGGCAGCTCTAGCAGGGCAGAAATTTTGACGAACTGACTTGTTGGATCTTATGACGGTGGCATCTTATGACGTCACGTTGAAAGGCACTGAGTTCTTCTTCAGTAAGGCCATTTTACTGCCAAATGTTTGTCTATGGAGATTGCATGGCGGTGTGCTCGATTTTATACACCTGTCAGCCACGGGGTGTGGCTGAATTAGGCGAATCCACTAATTTGAAGGCCACTTCCTGCTGTATATATATATAGCGTATATTGAGCATCAGATACTTGGTTTGGCTGTGTTTGTATTTCATATTCTCTAAACTGTCTCTTTATTTGCAGCAGTATGTGGAAGACATTTAGATGATTTGATAACATGTATATATTTGTATTTAATTATTTTTGTATTGTGGCAGTTGTTGTTGTTGTAGTGGAGAGAGAGAGAGACATGATTTAAAAAAAAAAAAGAACAAAAAAAGAAAATAAATAAAAGATTGGATGCCATAGTTGATTTGAAATCCATCTCTTCATTGTGGAAAACAGACGCAGACAAGACTTTATAAAGGAATTATGTTTTTTTGAATGTATAAAGAAATAATAGAATAATTGGAGTATGTTATTTTTTTTTTGAAACCCATCTCTTCATTGAATGATACAGGACGTTAGAAAAGAGATCCGGCCTATAATCCAATCTGGAAGGATTACAGAGGAAGGAATTCACAAGAGCACTTAAATCAATGTAACCTTGTAAATAATTGTTCATATTTATTTATTATTATATTTATATAATATTATTTAATTATTTTTTAATACCTGCAGGGGTCCTACAATTCAAAAGCAAATGGGTAAATGAGCCATGGTAAGACCATCCATGTTAGCTTAGTAGATCCCCCCCTCCCCAACGGCTTACACCTTTAGGGGTTCATTGCTTAATTAACTCAGGAACCACACCTGTGTGGAAGCACCTGCTTTCAATATACTTCCATGTACTTTTTCCTTGTTTCTATTCCTGGTCTAATCTCTGAGCCAGCGTGGCTGTGATATGCTTGACAGTTTAAGTAAAGTATCCCTCATCCTGTGTTGAGCCTTGAGTGGTTTGACGACCGTCTCCATCTCAGAGCCTCGAGTGGTTTGACGACCGTCTCCATCTCAGAGCCTTGAGTGGTTTGACGACCGTCTCCATCTCAGAGACTTGAGTGGTTTGACGAGAGAGACTTGAACCTCTTCAGCCAATGGCCCATACGTCGAATGTGCAGCCACACACACACACACACACACACACACACACACACACACACACACACACACACACACACACACACACACACACGCGCGCACACACACAATCTCTCTGAATGACTCCGATCTGTCACTGACTCTCCCATTACCATGAAGCAGATCCATCATGGATGGATGAAGTGGCCATTAGAATTATTCTAGGAATAATGGGAGTCATCTCTTACATGCTTTTTGGTAATTCTTGGTATCGTGTCATCATCATTGACATCATCATCCCTCAGGGATGCGTCCCAAATGGCACCCTATTCCCTATATAGTACACTACTTTAGACCAGAGCCCTATGGCACCCTATTCCCTATATAGTGCACTACTTTAGACCAGAGCCCTATGACACCCTATTCCCTATATAGTACACTACTTTAGACCAGAGCCCTATGACACCCTATTCCCTATATAGTGCACTACTTTAGACCAGAGCCCTATGACACCCTATTCCCTATATAGTGCACTACTTTAGACCAGAGCCCTATGGCACCCTATTCCCTATATAGTGCACTACTTTAGACCAGAGCCCTATGACACCCTATTCCTTATATAGTGCACTACTTTAGACCAGAGCCCTATGACACCCTATTCCCTATATAGTGCACTACTTTAGACCAGAGCCCTATGACACCCTATTCCCTATATAGTACACTACTTTAGACCAGAGCCCTATGACACCCTATTCCCTATATAGTGCACTACTTTAGACCAGAGCCCTATGGCACCCTATTCCCTATATAGTGCACTACTTTAGACCAGAGCCCTATGACACCCTATTCCCTATATAGTGCACTACTTTAGACCAGAGCCCTATGACACCCTATTCCCTATATAGTGCACTACTTTAGACCAGAGCCCTATGACACCCTATTCCCTATATAGTGCACTACTTTAGACCAGAGCCCTATGACACCCTATTCCCTATATAGTGCACTACTTTAGACCAGAGCCCTATGACACCCTATTCCCTATAGAGTACACTACTTTAGACCAGAGCCCTATGACACCCTATTCCCTATGTAGTGCACTACTTTAGACCAGAGCCCTATGACACCCTATTCCCTATATAGTGCACTACTTTAGACCAGAGCCCTATGGCACCCTATTCCCTATATAGTGCACTACTTTAGACCAGAGCCCTATGACACCCTATTCCCTATATAGTGCACTACTTTAGACCAGAGCCCTATGACACCCTATTCCCTATATAGTACACTACTTTAGACCAGAGCCCTATGACACCCTATTCCCTATATAGTGCACTACTTTAGACCAGAGCCCTATGACACCCTATTCCCTATATAGTACACTACTTTAGACCAGAGCCCTATGGCACCCTATTCCCTATATAGTACACTACTTTAGACCAGAGCCCTATGACACCCTATTCCCTATATAGTACACTACTTTAGACCAGAGCCCTATGACACCCTATCCCCTATATAGTACACTACTTTAGACCAGAGCCCTATGACACCCTATTCCCTATATAGTGCACTACTTTAGACCAGAGCCCTATGACACCCTATTCCCTATATAGTGCACTACTTTAGACCAGAGCCCTATGACACCCTATTCCCTATATAGTGCACTACTTTAGACCAGAGCCCTATGACACCCTATTCCCTATATAGTGCACTACTTTAGACCAGAGCCCTATGACACCCTATTCCCTATATAGTGCACTACTTTAGACCAGAGCCCTATGACACCCTATTCCCTATATAGTGCACTACTTTAGACCAGAGCCCTATGGCACCCTATTCCCTATATAGTGCACTACTTTAGACCAGAGCCCTATGACACCCTATTCCCTATATAGTACACTACTTTTGACCAGAGCCCTATGGCACCCTATTCCCTATATAGTGCACTACTTTAGACCAGAGCCCTATGGCACCCTATTCCCTATATAGTGCACTACTTTAGACCAGAGCCCTATGACACCCTATTCCCTATATAGTGCACTACTTTAGACCAGAGCCCTATGACACCCTATTCCCTATATAGTACACTACTTTAGACCAGAGCCCTATGACACCCTATTCCCTATATAGTGCACTACTTTAGACCAGAGCCCTATGACACCCTATTCCCTATATAGTGCACTACTTTAGACCAGAGCCCTATGGCACCCTATTCCCTATATAGTGCACTACTTTAGACCAGAGCCCTATGACACCCTATTCCCTATATAGTGCACTACTTTAGACCAGAGCCCCATGACACCCTATTCCCTATATAGTACACTACTTTAGACCAGAGCCCTATGACACCCTATTCCCTATATAGTGCACTACTTTAGACCAGAGCCCTATGACACCCTATTCCCTATATAGTGCACTACTTTAGACCAGAGCCCTATGACACCCTATTCCCTATATAGTACACTACTTTAGACCAGAGCCCTATGACACCCTATTCCCTATATAGTGCACTACTTTAGACCAGAGCCCTATGACACCCTATTCCCTATATAGTGCACTACTTTAGACCAGAGCCCTATGACACCCTATTCCCTATATAGTGCACTACTTTAGACCAGAGCCCTATGACACCCTATTCCCTATATAGTACACTACTTTAGACCAGAGCCCTATGACACCCTATTCCCTATATAGTACACTACTTTAGACCAGAGCCCTATGACACCCTATTCCCTATATAGTGCACTACTTTAGACCAGAGCCCTATGACACCCTATTCCCTATATAGTGCACTACTTTAGACCAGAGCCCTATGGCACCCTATTCCCTATATAGTGCACTACTTTAGACCAGAGCCCTATGACACCCTATTCCCTATATAGTACACTTCTTTTGACCAGAGCCCTATGGGGTGAATAGGGTACCATTTCAGGACCAGCCCCCACTGTTCTCTGATGTCCATCAGGTTTCAATCACGTAAGAGCTTAAGATCATGTCAAGTAAAAGTGCACCACATTACATTTAATAACATGGTGCTTTTAGATAAATGATCATGAGTATTGTGTTTAACGCAGGGCCCTGGAAAGCCGGTTTCATTTTTTTTGCCTGATTCCGTTAGTATTTGTATTTTTTTAATCCAAATTCCGTTTTCTCTGGGTTTTTTTTCAGGTTTTGGATTTCCACGTTTTTTTTTTCTCCGGCTCTCAAACTCCCATTTATTTAATAGAAAACAGCAGATGTTACCGAGGCCCCTAATAATGGACAGGATGTACAGAGGAACAGAAAAGCAAAACACTTCTGGATAAAATAACTCGTTGCTAAATTGTTTTCCTTTCATCTTCGTATTTTTTATCCCTCAATATTAACTCCATTCATTTATTATTGACCTCGCTGTTATTGATGTCTGGATATTATGGGGTGGAGAGAGGGTAAAGGGTTTAGCCATGGTCGGCATGGTGACCTTTGATTGCGGGAAGCTAAAGATTAGAATGAAATCAAATTGAGTCATTATTTCACAGAAGATATGGTTTCATTCTGCTTCTTTTTAAGCTTCAAGTTTTACAGAAATGGTTCGGTCGAGGGGACTATATTTAGCCCCGTACAATCGGAAAGAGATACACATTGGTAACTTGAAAAGGCATCATTTTCTATGATGGAGGGAAAATAACACACACACACACACACACACACACACACACACACACACACACACACACACACACACACACACACACACACACACACACACACACACACACACACACCAACAACATCCCTGCAGAGAAGCGAGCAGCGCCAGTCAACAGACTAGTCCTTCCAAAGGCTTGTCTTCAGGCAGATCGGTGTTACGGTGTATACCGACCCCGCATCGCTGCCTGTCCTTCACCTCTGAAACAAGGTTCCACGTACCAATCTTCTTGATGCAGTTTTACAATGTGTGAAATGGCAGCGCTCAGAATCGCTTTTACTCTGGATGCGTCCCAAATAGCACCCTATTCCCTATGTAGTGTACTACTGTTGACCAGAGCCCTATGAGAGCACTGTATAGGGAATAGCCTACTATTTGGGACACATACCCTCCTTACCAGCCAGCTGTGCTCCAAACCCCTATGGCTGCTGGCACCATGGCATGTAGTAAAAGGTGCTTTAGTTAATAGGAAAGTGGCTCTTACATCACCACACACACACGCGCAGGGACGCGCACGCACGCACGCACGCAGACACACACACACACGCAGGAAGCAGTGTCTCGGTGCTTGGTGGTGAAGGGAGGGAGGTTGTACTTACCCCTAAATGCACCCTTTGGAGGGACAGCGGACATTAACACTGGGGTCAGGGACTGGTAATGAGATTTATGGGATGAACGAGGGAGGGAGGGAGGGAGGGAGGGAGGGAGGGAGGGAGGGAGGGAGGGAGGGAGGTAGAGAGGAGGGAGGGAGGGAGGGAGGGAGGGAGGGAGGGAGGGAGGTAGAGAGGGAGGGAGGGAGGGAGGGAGGTAGAGAGGGAGGGAGGGAGGGAGGGAGGTAGAGAGGGAGGGAGGGAGGGAGGGAGGGAGGAGGGAGGGAGGGAGGGAGGGAGGGAGGGAGGGAGGGAGGGAGGGAGGGAGGGAGGGAGGGAGGATGTATCCCAAATGGCTATCTATTCCCTAGATAGTGTTCTAGGGCCCATAGTGAATAGGGTTCCCTAGATAGTGTTCTAGGGCCCATAGTGAATAGGGTTCCCTAGATAGTGTTCTAGGGCCCATAGTGAATAGGGTTCCCTAGATAGTGTTCTAGGGCCCATAGTGAATAGGGTTCCCTAGATAGTGTTCTAGGGCCCATAGTGAATAGGGTTCCCTAGATAGTGTTCTAGGGCCCATAGTGAATAGGGTTCCCTAGATAGTGTTCTAGGGCCCATAGTGAATAGGGTTCCCTAGATAGTGTTCTAGGGCCCATAGTGAATAGGGTTCCCTAGATAGTGTTCTAGGGCCCATAGTGAATAGGGTTCCCTAGATAGTGTTCTAGGGCCCATAGTGAATAGGGTTCCCTAGATAGTGTTCTAGGGCCCATAGTGAATAGGGTTCCCTAGATAGTGTTCTAGGGCCCATAGTGAATAGGGTTCCCTAGATAGTGTTCTAGGGCCCATAGTGAATAGGGTTCCCTAGATAGTGTTCTAGGGCCCATAGTGAATAGGGTTCCCTAGATAGTGTTCTAGGGCCCATAGTGAATAGGGTTCCCTAGATAGTGTTCTAGGGCCCATAGTGAATAGGGTTCCCTAGATAGTGTTCTAGGGCCCATAGTGAATAGGGTTCCCTAGATAGTGTTCTAGGGCCCATAGTGAATAGGGTTCCCTAGATAGTGTTCTAGGGCCCATAGTGAATAGGGTTCCCTAGATAGTGTTCTAGGGCCCATAGTGAATAGGGTTCCCTAGATAGTGTTCTAGGGCCCATAGTGAATAGGGTTCCCTAGATAGTGTTCTAGGGCCCATAGTGAATAGGGTTCCCTAGATAGTGTTCTAGGGCCCATAGTGAATAGGGTTCTATTGGGGATTCAGTCGGAGGGAAGGAGGGATGTTGTGACAGGGGGTGGACGGTGCTACTGTCATGATTCCACGGGAACACAGATAGGACTGACCCCACAGGTAATGAGGAGCCTGTTCGGTACCTTGACTTCCTGTTACCGCCTAACCCGCTCACCAACATTCTATTGAACAGACACACACTTCCTCCTCCTCTTCCCTCTTGTTGAGTCTGTCAGGACTTCCTGCTTCTGTGTCTGGACAGAGGAGGTGACCAGAGTAAAATCAAGCCTCTGTGTCTGGACAGAGGAGGTGACCAGAGTAAAGTCAAGCCTCTGTGTCTGGACAGAGGAGGTGACCAGAGTAAAGTCAAGCTTCTCTGTCTGGACAGAGGAGGTGACCAGAGTAAAGTCAAGCCTCTGTGTCTGGACAGAGGAGGTGACCAGAGTAAAGTCAAGCCTCTGTGTCTGGACAGAGGAGGTGACCAGAGTAAAGTCAAGCCTCTGTGTCTGGACAGAGGAGGTGACCAGTGTAAAGTCAAGCTTCTGTGTCTGGACAGAGGAGGTGACCAGAGTAAAGTCAAGCCTTTGGATGTGTCAATATTTCTAAGGTCTACAGTAGGTCATTTACCTATTACATTTGAGTCATTTTAGCAGACGCTCTTATCCAGAGCGACTTACAGTTTTAGTGAGTGCATACATTTTCATACTGGCCCCCCCCGTAGGGAATCGAACCCACAATCCTGGCGTTGCAAACGCCGTGCTCTACCAACTGAGCTACACGGGACTTTACCTGTTGAAATAGAAGCTAACATAGTCTATATATAGAGCATGTTTGGTGCTCTGGATTTGTGGTCTGCAGTAATGGTGCGTGCGTGTGCCTTTGTGCGTTGAGGTAGATTAATCAACTTTATTGTTAATTACCTGCCATTCCTGCTGAAGGGGGCAGACAGACATGCATTATGGGTAAAAAAAAAAAAAAACATATAACAGGAAGTTTCACAGAAGAAGACTGAAAAAAACGAACACTTAGGACGATGAGTGACTACACGATCAGAATGGCACCATCATTACTGTTCCTTCAGACCTTGGCTGGGTGGTGAAATGGCACCATCATTACTGTTCATTCAGACCTTGGCTGGGTGGTTAAATGGCACCAATCATTACTGTTCATTCAGACCTTGGCTGGGTGGTTAAATGGCACCATCATTACTGTTCATTCAGACCTTGGCTGGGTGGTGAAATGGCACCATCATTACTGTTCATTCAGACCTTGGCTGGGTGGTGAAATGGCACCATCATTACTGTTCATTCAGACCTTGGCTGGGTGGTTAAATGGCACCATCATTACTGTTCCTTCAGACCTTGGCTGGGTGGTTAAATGGCACCATCATTACTGTTCATTCAGACCTTGGCTGGGTGGTGAAATCGCACTCCCTATTCCCCTAAATAGTGTACTACTTGTCTATTGGCCCTGGTCAAAAGTAGTGCACTATTCAGGGGAATAGGGTGCCACTTTGGACGCTGTCCATACGGCAGTGTATCATACCATCATACACTTTCTCTCTGCTTTCTGCTAATAGAACGATTCAGACTTCATTAATGGGCTTATTCTGAACTGCAACCGTTTTCCAAAAGAAGATTAATTGGACAGCGAATGGCTTTTGTCTGTGATTACTTACCTTATTATCTTTCCATTAATGTTGACATTAACCACGTCGTTGTGTGAATATGTTCATCCACAAACAAGATCGCTTTTGATTATGTGATTCCATGTGTCTTTGACAATAGTAAACGGAAGTAAAGGTGTAAACTAAAGCATTTTTTCTTGAAGAAAAGCTGAGATGTATTTGTCTATCGGAGTTTCCTTGAAGAAAAGCTGAGATGTATTTGTCTATCGGAGTTTCCTTGAAGAAAAGCTGAGATGTATTT